>NC_044359.1:7486814-7769314 GCF_007364275.1 Archocentrus centrarchus | reverse complement strand
TGGTCCTTAAGTACTAACTGGTAATGAATAAATCATGTACAAGCGTGTCGGCGATAGTGCAGAAAACCAGCAGGTTCTGGTTTCTTCAGAGCGGGACCTGCCAATCTCCAGATGAGAGTAGGAACGACAGAGGAAAAAAGCAAAAAGAAAACAAAATCCTGACCAGCCCAGGAACATAACAGTGTGTGTGTGTGTGTCAGGAGCACTGACAGTACTTTGACACATTCTAATGCAGTACCAGGATGCAATGGTGCACAAAAAGTCAAATGGCAGAACTGTGATATCCACCTACATTTCACATCCACAAGCAACTGCTGCATGAAGGTCCAGACAGAACAGTTATCAGCGTCAGTCACATTCAGACACACAGAAACACATACAATCGCACATACAGGCTAGTCCATACATGTGCTTGCAATCTCTCTCTCTCTCTCTCACACACACACAGACACACACACGTATGTCACAGCACATAGAGAGATGTTTATGTGTTACATGGCTTCAGTAACCCAAAGCAGATAGGGTCTCCTTGCATCCCAGCAGTCTGCACCACTGCACATTGTGTTTTGTACTTGGAACTCTTTTCTGTACTCCACTGTCTTATTCCTCATATGAATAAATGCACACACAGGTCAGTGAAGGCCAGTTCATCTTATTTCATTCAGAGAATCCTTAAAAAAAAGAATAATATGGATTTAATTCTTGGCTTTTCAGCCCAGCCCTTTCTTACAATATTTTTCTTCTTCTGTTGCTGAATATGCACTGCTGAGAGTTGCAAGTTTACACAAAGAAAATTTACTATTCTATTTCATGCTCAATGACTCAGTGTGGAGAATATCAATTGTGAAACAATGTAAGGAGGATTTTGCACATGCATGAGCTTCCTGTGTCATCTTTCTTTTGAGCTACTAAACAGGAAAGTGCAGATCCAGTCATTTACTTTTACAAATTGTTTTGCACAGCTCTACATAGCTCAGTACAAAGGGGAAATAATTACCTCAAATGTAAGAGGATAAAAATTAGCAGTTGAAGAGATTGAAATCTGCTTAAACTCTTAATCTCTTTGGGATAAAGATATAAATACAAACACAAGGACTAATTGCATTGAGTCTATTGATTTAGGCATAGATACAACCAAGACAAAGCCAGCTGTCGAATAATTATATAATTATATGAGTATGTGTGTGTTCGTGAAATACAGTACAGGAAGACTAATTACTGCACAGACATGTGCACATGTTATACTGTTTGACTTCCACCCAAACATTTGGGATGTGCATCCCATAGAGGAACACAAGATTTACACCAGGAGACCATAACTTTCCCCAAGGCTTTTGCACATAGATGGATACACACAGATGCATGTGTGCATTATACACACTGAAAAAGAAGAAAAATATACAGTCTTTACAAATTTATTAGACCACCACTGAATGTAATGTTTATGCCACAGCTGCCCTAAAATTAATAGTACTGGTAATTACCAAAATCATTTCTTATGATTTATCCATTTTAATGCTAAAATATAATTATTGTCATTGTCCAAAAATTTTCAAATTTACTGTTTTACAAAAAAAAAGAGCAGAAAAATAATAGCACATTATTATTTTGCCAGACTATAGTTTACAATCACTAAAACAATTTTGTTGTTTTAGTGATTGAATGCTATGATTGATTAAATTCTGACTTCTAAGTGGTGTCCAGTGTGCCAGCTTAAATTTTGTTATGAAAACATGAATTCAGTTTGTTATTTGCTTAATAAATCAACCAAATTTTTAGTTTTAAACAAGTTTGACAGATTTCTAAAATATTTGTGTTTTCTTGTTTTTATGACACTTGGCCTAATCATTGCATTATTAATGTTTGGGAAATATAAACAGTCAGTCACAAAAAAGACTAAGGGCCCTTGTGTGTTTTGCATTTGCAAGAACTAGTGAACAGAGAGAAGAAATAGGGGGGAAAAAAGAGAGCGATCAGTATGTGGCACACATGGACTTCATGTGGGTGGGAAAAGTGTGCTCTGTCACATTTGGAGTACTGTCTGATCATTGCCAAAGGTACAAGCTGTGATGAAAAAGTTCCAGGAATGAGTTTATGAAAATCAAAAATATTACCAGATTTAAAGTTGGCAGATCTTCAATTCAAGATCATCTCCTCGTGCGCTTCTTGATCATTTCAAATCAGTTCATGGAAGCCTTAGAGAGCCAGATGCTGTGAGTGTGGGAAGTAGTGAACAAAGACACTGTTGGTAAGATGGCGGCATGCACAGATGCAGTGCGCACAGGTGTTGCAGCTGAGAGCTCTTGTGGATTAATCTGTATTTTGTTTGTGTTTTTGGTTTTACTGTTACTGTTAGACCTGGGCACATTGCTGATTTGGCACCCCCAACAGAGACTCGTTTACATTGGGACAACTCAAAGGCTGGATGGGTTGTTTTTTTAAACCAACTCACCGGACTCCAGCTGAGATTGCCCGAGCTCTGGGTATACAGGGATACAGGCGCAGGAGAGTGCAAGCGGAAGTGTGGCTGTTGGGCTAGTGTCCTTGCCTGGGTAAGGAGGAGACACCACAGACTACTGCTCCCCAGCCTCTTTGTCGCCAACGTAAGGTCTCTCAACAACAAAATGGACTAGCTAAGACTTGTTTTATCATCATGGACATTCACACAGGATAGCTATGCGATAATACTTACAGAGACCTGACTCCATTCAGGAGTGCTGGATGAAGCTATTGAGTTAGCAGGCCGTGCGAGCCACCACAGCAACAGAGAGGAAAGACTCCGGTTAGACCCGTGGAGGTGGACTGTGCATTTACATCAATAACAGCTGGTGCACAAGTGCTGCAATTATTGAAAGACACTGCTCTTCTGATCTGGAGTTTATGGCTGTAAAATGCAGACATCACTACCTGCCCCAGGAGTTTTCTGTTGCTGCTGTGATGGTCATATATATTCCACCAGATGCTAACACCACCACAGGATTTGGCCTCATTAACAGCAATAAAAAAAACAACAGAACATGCGTTCTGATGGATTTTTTTACTGTGACTGGTGACTTCAATCATGCAGATCTGAAGACTGTGCTCACAAGGTTTGAGCAACATGTCAAATGTTCAACAAGAGGGAAGAACACCCTGGACTGTGTTTATTCTAACATCTCCGAAGCATACAGAACCTTTCCCCTGCTGCACCTCAGACAGTCAGACCACTTATCACTATTTTTAACTCCTGCCTACCATCTTATTATTAGAAAACACCAGCATGCCATCAAAGCAGTCAGTAGAAGCATCACAACAGCTGCAGGACTGCTTCCAGTGCACCGACTGGAGCCTGTTTCAGGCTCAGGACCTAGAGGAGTATACATCAACATCCCTCTTTTACATCAGGAGCCGTGTGGAGACTGTCACTGTCAACAAACACATTTGTGTGTTTCCAAACAGAAACCCATGAATGACGCAGATGGTCCAGCAGCTCCTCAGGGAATGTGACGCAGCCTAAAGAAACAGAGAAACAGAAAACAGTACAGTGTGGCTCAACACCAACAAAAAAAGAGGCATAACAATAGTAAAAACAGCATAAAGGAGCAGACTGAGGGACACTTTAATTCAAGGGACCAGCACGTGTATAGGAAGGCATCCATAACATCACCAACCACAGAAGCAGCAGGGATCCACTGACAGAAACCAGCACAACACTAGCTGGGGAGCTGAACTATTTCTTTGCCCACTTTGAGAGGAGACAGGACAACAACGTGGACTCTTCTCAGCTGGACCACTCATTCACCCTGCAGGTGGAATCCCTGGCAGGGTGCTCAAGGACTGTGCTTACCACTTCACTGAGATCTTCACTGACATGCACCATCTCGCTGGTGCATGCTATTGTTTCAGCCTGCTTCAAAACAACAGCGATCATCCTGGTGCTCAAGCAGATCAACATCAGCTCCCTTAACACTTTAACAGTGGGCGATCGCCACCAATACACCTGTTACCTGCCCTTGCTTCACGTGAATGGTTGGTTAACGCTGAGCAGATCACCACTGAGATGTCTGAGCAAACGGATTTTGAATGACAGTAATTACGTGACTGGTTGTCTTATCGGAAAAATTCAAACAGTTTCTGAAAGCTGAAAAATTGCACTTCAGACTCAACATAGGGTTATTATGGTAATTGTTCCACGAATGGTGACATTTTTTCCCTGATGCCCATCATCTTAAAGTGCTTTGAAAGACTGGTTCTGCTGTGCATTAAGTCCTCCTTCACGAGTATGCCTACAAGTGAAATAGATCCACGAGGACGCCATAAACTCAGTCCTCCACACAACCTTGACCCACCTGGTGCTGATGGGGACACATGTCATAATGCTATTTGTAGATTACAGCTCAGCTTTTAACACCATCATCCCAAGCAAGCTGGCCACAAAGCTATATGACCTTGGACTGAACAACCAGCTGCGTCTGTGGATAAAGGACTTTCTTAGCAACCACACACAGACTGTAAGGCTTGGTCAACATGTCTTGCCCAGCCTGACCCTCAGCAGAGGCGCCCCAGAAGGTTGTGTACTCAGTCCCATCCTCTACTGCCTCTACACATATGACTGCATTCCCTCTCACCTCACAAATAATATCATTGGGTTTGCAGACAACACAATGGTGGTGGGACTGATCACTAACAATGTTGAGTCAGCCTACAGAGATGAGGTCTGAAAACTGATAGTTTGTTGACTTCACACCACTCTAACACTGAACATTAGGAAAACCAAGGAGCTCATCATAGACTTCAGACAGAAGCAGACTGTGTACCAGCCACTTTGTATAAGAGGGGAGAAGGTATAGAGGGTACCCAGTTTGAAATACCTGGGGAGCCACATTAGTGTGGACCTCAAGTGGACAGTTAACAGTATTGCACTGATTAAGAAAGTCCAGCAGAGACTGTATTTTCTCAGAACACTGAGGAAGTTCAACCTGACTGCAAGACTCCTTGAGGCCTTTTACCACTGCTGTCTGGAGAGTGTCCTAAATACTGCATCACAGCATGGTATGGGAACTGTTCAGTAGCCGATAGGGCAGTCGTCCAGTGGGTGGTCAACATGAAAATCATTAGCCTCCCACTCCCACCATTGGACATCATTTACTGGTCCCATGTTCACAGCAGAGCTGGGAGGATTATTAAGGGCTGCAGTCATCCATTCCACCACCTTCTTCAACTGCTATCCTCTGGGAGGCACTATACAGAGCCCTGAAACACTGCACCACCAGATTGAGAAACAGCTTTTACCTTTACCTCTTACCTTGCTTGTACATTTGTAGTACAGGAAAGTGTTCTTGGATTTCATCAGACAGACTCAGCAGAGAGAGACAGGGTCAGCTGATGTTCATCATAAATTTTGTTATTTTTGGTGATTAAAATAATTTAGATTTTGTATCCTAATTGTCTCAAACTGTCAATTAGGACATTTGCAGGAAAACTGAGGAAATCAGCAGAATCAAGATGATGCAGAGGGTAATAGAGGTAAAATATTCATTCATAAAATCTTCATGGAGTACACTTTGGTTAGCCCTGATTATCACACTCGGGGACATTAAAACATACAAACCCTTGAATAAAAATCTACAAATCATTTTAAGCAAGTATAATAATAAAATAACTGCTCTCCTGGCTGCTTACAGTGGCACTGTGAAAGTCAGAGTGCTAGCCAGCAGTAACAGAGGATATATTTACTGCTCTTATATAGGGTTTTCCTCACAACCCTCCAACATGGGACACATAGATTGGTGTTTAGATATTCAGATATAATCACATTCATGGTCTGGTGCTCCACTGAAGACTGAAGCACCATACTGGCACAAAATCATTTCACTCCTGGTCTATTATTCAAGGAACAGCAGTACTCCAGCGGGGAATCGGAGGAGCTACATTGTGCGATGAGTCACACAACTTATTTTGTCTCTATCGGCCAAATGCTCATTAACAGACAACATTTCATAAGTGCAGGGAACACATCTTAAATCACCCAATAATTCTGATGAAAATATAACACAGCTGAGAGAGATGCTGACAGAATAGGAAACAGGGACATGGCCAGTTTACAAGAACTTTTGTATTTAAATAATTGACTCACTTAAGAAAATTTGTTTTGGCAGTCATGTGTTTCTGTCTCTATGTTTTCAATTCCAATTCTGAAACAGTATAATAATGAGACGTCCCTCAGGTCACTTAGATCAACATTTGAAAACTTAATTACTTCTGCTTATATCCTTCCCTGAAACTCCTACAATATTGCTACTTGAAGTACAAGCAGGAGAAAATGGATGGATGGATCAATTTTGTTGTGGTGACTAATAATTGGACTTTCCTGAATGATTATGAATCATTACTTCATTCAAGATTAGTATTAATTATATACTGGCCTATAGAACATTATCAAATAAACAAACTAGTACCAAACATTTCCAAAAATAAATGTATTGTACTTGGTATTAGTAATGTTCTTGCCAATAGCACTGGGCACTAATAAGGTCACTAAAAATAAATTACTGGGTCTTAGACAGCTTGGTCCGATCATATTGACTGCATCATCTCCAAGATGGCAAGGGTCATTTTTATTGGAAAGAAACCCCATGAAATGTTGTTTTCCCACCTGCTCTGTCACATTTGGAATACTGTCTGCCTGTCTTACCACACTTTTCAGGGGCGTCTTTTACTGTCTATGCACATTTTATGGAAAGATATGCCATATTTCTTTCATGATAAAGTGGCATGTAGTGGTTTTGTTCATGCTTATATGCTACATCAAGTGAACACTAGTCAGCTGGTTATACCTTGTCCCTCATGAAATTTCATGAACTCTACACACAAAAAACCCCCCAAAAAAACCAAACTATAACATCTGGAACAGGTTGGGAAACATTATCAAACAGAATTAAAAACAGGTTCATTCAAGAAACCTCGGATTCAAGGGGAACAATGCGGTTTTTGTCCTGGTCATGAAATGCTGGACCAGCTCTTTATCCCCATCCAGTCTACACGGGTTTTGTGGACTTGGAGAAGGCATTCGACCGCGTCCCTCAGGGTATCCTGTGGGAAGTAATGCGAGCGTATGGGGTGTCTGGCTTGTTGTTGTGGGCCATTCAGTCCCTGTACAACCACAGCGAGAGCTTGGTCCTTATAGCTGGCAATAAGTTGGACTCGTTTCCTGTGAGTGTTGGACTTCACCAGGGCTGCCCCTTTTCACTGACTCTGTTCATAATTTTTATGGATAGAATTTCTAGGTGTAGCCATGTGGTAGAAGGCTTCCACCTTGGTGGCCTCAGAATTTCATCTCTGCACTTTGCAGATGATGTGGTCCTGTTGTCTTCATCAGATGGTGGCCTCCAGCTCACAGTGGAACAGTTCACAGCTGAGTGTGAAGCACCTGGCATGAGATTCAGCACCTCTAAGTCTGAGGCCATGGACCTCAGCCGGAAAAGGGTGGAGTACCCACTCAGGCTCAGGGACGGGTTCCTGAGCCTGAGTGGGCCCCAGATGGATGACTTTAAGTGTCTTGGTGTCTTGCTGCACCGGTCTGTCGTGGTGAAGAAGGAGCTGAGCGTAAAAGCAAAGTTGTTGATTTACCGGTCGATCTACGTACGAATTATATGTTGCTGGTCAGAAACATTATTGATTTACTGGTTTTCTATTCTTTAACCTCCATTTGTATTACATAGTTTAGCACGTACAGAATGTTATTTAAAAAGCTCTGAATCACAGCTATTATTCCTAGCACACTTTGCAAGAATAGGAAGAATGTATTCATATATATGTGTGTGTGTGTGTGTGTGTGTGTGTGTGTGTGTATAAACACACACACAGAGTTTCAAGTGTTAATTAATGTTGAATTAATATTAATAGTTGCTACATATAAATACAAACAGATGCTAAATATAACTAGCAAGAATGGAGGCCTTGGTGGACAGATCTCAGCTATCGAGGTTGGCTCTTCTACTATACTATTGTCCTTGCTGACAGGCAGCACGCTGGGGTGGGTATCCTTGTATCCCCTTGGCTTACTGCCTGTACGTCAGAGTAGATGGATGAGAGGCTTGCTTCCCTGTGCCTTTGGGTGAGGGAACAAGTCCTGACTTTTTGTGCTTATTCGCCAAATGACAGTTCAGAGTGCCCAGCCTTCTTAAAGTCGCCTGTGGGGGGGGCCTTCATGGGTGCTCCATCTGGTGACTTCGTCCTGCTGGGAGACTTCAACACTCACATGGGCAATGACTTGCCTAATCTGAACCCAAGTGGTGTTCCGTTATTGGACTTCTGTGTAAATCACAGTTTGTCCATAGCAAATAACATGTTCAACTGATGTCCATAAGTGCATGTGGCACCAGGTTGCAGATTCATATTCGGTTTTGTAATTGTATCAACAGATCTGACCAGGTCATTTTGATTGCTAGGTTTTCTCTGTATTATTGTATGGTCTTTACCTTACAATACAAATTGCTTTGAGGCAACTGCTGTATGGAAGGCCTTAGAGTCTCATCTCTGCTTTCTGCAGATGATGTGGTCCTGTTGCCTTCATCAGGTGGTGGCCTCCAGCTCGCACTGGAGTAGTTCATAGCCAAGTGTGAAGTAGTGGGTATGAGAATTAGCACCTCTAAATCTGAGGGCACGGTCCTTAGTCAGAAAATGGTGGAGTGTCCACTCTGGGTCAGGGACGAGCTGCAACCCCATAGAAGGAGTTTTAAGTATCTCAAGATCTTGTTCACAACCGAGGGAAGAAGGGGGTGGAGGACTGCCAGATGGATTGGGGCTGCAGTTGCAGTAATGCGGGCATGGCACCTGTCCATCATGGTGAAGGGAGCCCAGAGGGTAAAAGAGAGGCTGATTTACCGGTCAGTCAATCTATGTCTCTACCCTCACCTATGGTCACAAGCTTTTGGTAGTGACAGAAAGAACGAGATCGCAGACACAAGCAGGGAAAATGAGATTCCTCTGAAGGCCTATCTCTAAGAGAGAGGCTGGCCTCTTCCTTAGAGACAAGGTGAAGAGTGCAGTTATTTGAGAGGGGCTCATAGTATAGTAACAACGCCTCCACATTGAAAGGAGGCAGTTGAGGTTGTTCAGGATTATGACCAGGCACCTGGCTGCCTTTTGGGTGAGGTGTTCTAGGCATGTCCTGCTGGAAGGAGACCCCTGAAAAGTGTGGTAATTTCTGTGTAATAACCAGGAATCAGTTCTGTAAAATGCAAAACTGTCTGTTTCTATCTAATTTTATATTCAAAAACTATTAAAGCAAACTTCAAGTTTGCTTTAAGAAGGGATTGTTTTTTGTTTTGTTTTGTTTTGTTTTTTTGCAGAGGGTATACTGAGTGAAATAGCCAAGCAGTTTTAATTGCATGGATATCTAAACTTTAAAAGGTCCTAAATCACTCATTGGACAACTGACCGCATATTTGACAACTAAACCAAGCAGGCTAAATAAGTTACATTTAAAATGGGGCACTTCTCATAAATGTGTTCATATTTCTTTGCGCAAAGCAGGTGTGGAAATAACAGCACAGTAATAAGTGTTTGATGACATATGACGTGCTGCAGTGTGGTGCTGCCAGCTCAAAGAGCAGCTTACTATCACATCATAGCTGGAGTCCAATCTGACAGATAAGCAGTTCTGTCAACCCGTGCCCCCATGTATTCACTGCTGGTAGGAAGAAAACTGAAATGTGAAAAGCCCTTAAGTACTTTAAAAAAAGTCATCTTGTGTCAGAAAGTTTGCTGGATTGAAATAGTTGGAAGAGAAAAATGAACATGCCATAATATGTAACTTCTTCTTACTTTCTGGATACTCTTAAACATATGGGCAAAATCCTGAAAAATGTATAGGGTCATTTCCTTTATTTATTCATTATAATCAT
Source organism: Archocentrus centrarchus (assembly GCF_007364275.1). Lineage (NCBI taxonomy): Eukaryota > Metazoa > Chordata > Actinopteri > Cichliformes > Cichlidae > Archocentrus > Archocentrus centrarchus. The sequence goes on along the minus strand of NC_044359.1, from coordinate 7,759,427 downwards.
AAAATTTAATTCAATTGAATTGCATTTATATATTGCCATTCACAGCAACAGAGCTTTCAGAGAACCTTACATCACAAGTTTATGATATAGAGAGAAAGACTCATTCCCCTGTAAGCCATGTAAATCAGTACAACGGGTCAAGGAAACACAGAAGCATGCGTGCTGAAGTTAAGAAGTCAGAAATTTCCTTTGCAAGTCAAGTAGAGAAGAGTTATATTAGACTTAATACATTTATCACCCTGATTTTTGATTTTTCACATATTTTCCGTGACTCCTCAGTTATATTAGACATGATAGATGAAAGGAACATTTATTGCAGCATATGTAGAGTAATGCATGGCTGTAATCAAGGGTAGCACTTTTAGGATTCCCACATTCACTAACATATAGTCATGTAGGAAATGTTTGTCTGGGGAAGATTTTAATCAGCTGAATATTTATAAGTAAGATTTCTTCATATTGCATGTGATTGTAATTAAATGCCTGGCTTCTTAGCTCATCACTAAGGGTTGCCTGCTGCACCTTTTTTTTTTCCCCTTTTGGAAATACAGCAGAACCTGGCACTTGCAGTGGAAGTCTTCAAGCTTTGGCATTTTGTCTCTTGGGAATTAACTACTGCAAAGTAAACAGTAGCAGAATACTGTGAAGGCACTTGGCTTGTCTGTCTATAGCAGCATCACAAAAAGCAGTTTTACTTATCTGGTAAGGAGAACCAAAATAATGAGTGTCATCAAGAATCACTTGTCAAAAAAGCTAACTAGAATGTAACTACTGATAGGCAGAAAAACTCAGATGTATATATTTAAAAAAAATACAAACAACAACAACAACAACAAAAAAACTAAGTTTTAATTGCTGTGATCCACAAAGCCAGGCTTTTGCTTTTTTCCCTGTTTGTCTGTCTGTCTGTCTTCCTCCTCCAGAGTCTTGTTATTTCAGTCTTTGGTCAGCGGAGGATGTCAAAGACCCAGTGTGATCCACAATAGATCATGCATTAACCCTGACTTCAAAACAAAATAACAAGCAACACTATCAAGATGGGGAAATCTGAAAGCCTGCCATACTCACTCTATGAACAAAGAGAAAATCCAATAGCAGCAGTTAAGTCTTCTAATGAGCCTGAGGGGCTTGAAAACAACACAGAAGTTCATGACTGAGGAGCAACTGATTTTACTGCTAATACTGATAATACACGAAACAAGGTCTGAATCAACAGTCAATAGAATAAAGAGTGCTAGATGTTACTGTTATTACAGTTTGCTATTTTGTAACAAAATTCCTCATTACATTTCCAAAATTTGTGAATCCTATGTAAATGCTGCATCAGTCCACCAACAAAGAAAAAAAATGCAAAGACTAAAAAGACCAAGCCAGTAGCAAAAGATTAAGATAGTAAATAAAGTCTTTAAGACCCAGAGAGATGCTGAAACTGTGTTTCTGTCAAGCCCCCAACTTTCTAGGCTGGATTTCCAAGCTTTGACTGCTTCCAAAGCAGAATTAAAAGCATAGAAAATGTCCTGTTTCCACAGTAAGATCACTTCTTACAGTATTAAGTACTGTAAATATTTTCCACAGGCAATGTATCTGTAAAATAATGCAATATACAATGCAATATATAATGTGTAATACATATTTTTATTTGTGTGTGTAAGTGTGTGTGTGGGGGGGTGGGGGGTGGGGGGGTGGAGGCTGAAAACAAAATGAAATTAAATTATTTCATTTCAAGTAAAATGAATAAAAAATCATCTTTCAGAGTCACACACTGACTCCTAAACGCAGGTTTACGCCACGACTGTAGTAGCTTCCGCTCATCCCCGACGCTGCTGTTCAGCTAAGGGGCCGCAGCCTGCATCGCTATGACTGCAACACTGAGTCTGGTAAGAGCAGAGGAGGGTGACTTTGCATCTACACACACAATGACTGGTGCACAAACAGCCGAATCATCTACACTCAGCGCTGTCCGGATCTTGAGGCCATCTCAGTCATGTGTAGACCCTTCTACCTGCTGCTCAGTGCTAATGTTAGCGCAGCCCTGTCGCTCCTGCATAATAACATCAGCAAGCTGATGCAAGTCCACCCAGAAGGAGCCTTTGTTGTTGCAGGTGACTTTAACAAAGCCTGCCTAAAGACTGTGCTCCCTAGATTTTTACAGCATGTATATTGTCCAACTAGAGGCGAGAGCACCTTAGACATGGTCTATTCCAACCTGAAGTGGGCATACAAAGCTGTCCCCCTCCCCCACCTGGACATGTCTCACTATGGCGTTAAATTAACTGTGCTCTCTGCTCCTCGTCCCTGCACACACCATCCTCAGGAGGAAAACCAAACCTGTGACAAAGACTGTCAAAACCTGCCCTGAGGGTACCCTCAATCAGCTGCAGGACTGCATTCAGAGCACAGCATGGGCTGTATTCGATCACCTGGAGCTACAGGAGCGCACAGATGCCGTGCTATCATACATCAGATACTGCACAGACACTTTCACTATGAATAAGTGGATCTGGATCTATCCTAATCAAAAACCCTGGATGAGCTCAGAGGTGAAGGCACTTTTGAGGGCTCGGAACACCACCTTCAATTCAGGTGAGAGAGCTCTGCACAGTACAGCTAGGTCTGACCTCAGGAGAGGCATTAAGGCTGCAAAGGAGGAGTACAGGAGAAAAGTGGAGTAGCACCTAGAGAATAACAACTCTCAGCGGGTGTGGCAAGGAATCCAGCATCTGATGAGCTACAAAGTCAACTCATCAGCAGCTGTCAATGCAGATGCCTCACTAGCAGATGAACTCAACCACTTATTCGCCCGCTTCAAGTCATCCAGATCAGCCACACCCCTGGTGCCCTGCCAATCTCACAGCTCCCAACCTTTCACTCTCCAGGAACACCAGGTGAGGTGCACACTGAAGGCTGTAAACCCACAGAAAGCTGCTGGACCGGATGGGGTCCTGGGCAAAGTGCTCCATGCCTGTGGAGATCAGTTGGCAGGAGTACTGACCGGGATATTCAACACATTCTTGACACTGGCTGAAGTCCTGTCCTGTCTAAAGGCAGCCACCATTATCCCGGTTCCTAAGAAAACAGCCATAAAAGACTTTAACGACTACAGACCAGTGGCACTGACGTCTGTAGTCATGAAGTGTTTTGAAAGGTTTGTCCTCCAGCACCTCAAAGCCTGCCTCCCCCAGAACTTTGATCCACATCAATTTGCCCCTACGGTAAACCAGTCCATGGAGGATGCCATTGCCACTGCTGTCCACACAGCCTAAGAACACCTGGACCGCTCAGGACCTGCTTCTGGATCAAAAACTTCTTGACCAACTGACCACAGGTTGGTTTCCCCAGGGCTGTGTGCTGAGGTTCCTCCTGTATGCCCTCTACACGTATGACTGTCCCCCCATCCATCCCTTGAACACCATCATCAAGTTTGCTGATGACACCACGGGGGTTGGCCTGATCACGTGGGGTGACGAATCAGCCTACAGGGAGGAAATACAGGCGCTGGCAGAAACAACCACTAAGTTGAACACCACTAAGACCAAAGAGATGGTCACTGACTTCAGGAGGCAGAGCGAGTACCATGCTCCACTTTACATCAATGGAGTATGTGTAGAGTAGCCTCCTTCAAATTTCTGGGGACCCACATTTCTGAGGACCTCAAAAAGCCCAGCAGAGACTCCACTTCCTGCCAGTCCTGCGGAGGAACCACCTGGAGGAGAAGCTGCAGGTACCAGGCCACCTTAGAGCCAGTGCTGATGTACTGTGTGTCTGTCTGGTCTGCTGCAGACAGGAGGGCGCTGCATTAGCAGAGCAAAGAAAATCTTAGCAGACCCCTCTCACCCTGGTCAACACCTGTTCAACCTGCTGCCATCAGGGAAGAGACTCAGGGCCCTAAAAGGCAGGACAAACAGGATGAGGAACAGTTTTTACCCCTGGGCCAACAGACTCTTGAACACTGTACAATAATACACAACAACAGCTTCACTGATTCACTACTCACTTCTTCTTCTGACCACCTCACTGTGCTATATTAGTACATTCAGTTTATCATAACCCTCCTCTGTGCAATAACTGGCATTTGTGCAATATTTTCTATATTTAGTATATTTGTTACATATTTATTCCCCTGTAAATACTTGTGTTGTTTAATATACATATACATACTGGTTTTACAGTATTTTCTTTTTCATTTTCTTGTTTAAGTTTTATAAAGAAAGGCACTGAACTGTGGCAACTGCTTCATTATACTCCATGTTTAATGACAATAAAAGGTTTCTATTCTATTCTATTTTCTTAGACCCAGAAACTATATCCATAACAAATACAATATACAGCATGCATTCTAACGTTTGCACCAAGTGAGGTCATGTATGTACAAGTCAACTCTCAATTCAGCTGGTGCATGGTTAAAAGCTAGTGTATTCTGTTGCTTACTGTTCTGACTGCATGTTGAGATGTTTTTATGTGAGAGCCTTGAATCAAAGTGCATGCTTGGCCACCAACTAATAGGGATTCAGATAAAGGCTAAAGAGGATATGGCTATGTATGTGTGGGAGTTTGTGACAAATGTGTGAGTGTGCATGAAGTTAGAAAAGGCGACAACAGGAAGCAGACAGGGTGAAATTGGTGCTAGGCACAAAGCTGGTCAGCCTCTTGACGGATCATTAAAGTGGCATGAAAGAAAGTGCAGAGAATCATTGGTATGAATCATTGCTTTCAGATTTTAAATGCTACAGGTTTGGTATTTTTCCTTCTCTTCTGTCTTCAGTTTTAAGCCTTTTTTTTGTTGGTTTTTATTCCTTCAATACATTTCATGATCTCGTGTGAATGGAAAGTTATGAGAAATAAAATTTGCTAATAGTTTTTGTATGGGGCCAAAACAGATTTTGTTCTAGCTGACTTAACAAGGTATTCACTGTGAGCATGGCTCAAGAACTTTATCCAGGCTTGATTAGTACCAGTTGGAGGAGCATTAGTATTGCTGGTTTCCAGAATAAATTTGTAGCAGGAGCACATGTCTGCTGGATGTTGAGTCCTCCTATCCACAAACTGGATGTCCTTAAATAGTTGCATTATTACTGGCTGCAGGTGTGCAAGCTTGTGCTGTCCAGGGATTATTCCTTGATCATGATCTGTGTTTTTGCCATTCATGAACATTCCTGCACAATTCAAGATCCAGGCCACAGGATTGTCTTAATCTAAACTGTAGTTCAAGAAGAGACAAAGATTCAAGTAACCCAGCAGTGGGTTTTCACTAATTCACAGGTTTCAGTTTGCCAACTAGTTCAGCCAGTCTGGTTTAAATTATGTAGATATATAGTAAGAAGTAATATGAGTAATAATGAGTTTGGCAGTAATAGGGAGAAACAGCATGTGCTTCGCATTGATTGACAGACACCATTTGTCAATAAGTGAACAAGAAAGTGAATGCTCGAAGCTAAATACTAAAATAGCCTCATGAGTTGGTAGAACTCAAACCAATAAATTACTTTAAAAAACTATCCTATCAGTAATTGGAAACACTATCACACAAGCTCTTCTGAAAGCATCAAATCTGAGTCATGAGCCAGTCTCTTTTTTATTACCAGTTGTGCTTATCATCTTGTTTTTACCCCTATCTGTCTTGATTAACATATTCCTGCACACACACACACACACACACGCACACACACACACACACACACACACACACACACACACACACACACACACACACACACACACACAGCACAGTGTCATTTGATAACTCAAGCATGGATACTTATAATATTGCAAAATGGATATACACACACACACACACACACCCCACTCACAACACAGCATCACAGTGATGCTCCTCTTAAATCAGTTCATTTGAATGCAAAGCCAGAGTTTTCTTTCCAATTACACACTTGCACTGGTGCAAAGTAAAGCTGGGAAGGGTTTTAGAAATTACAGTTATTAGATTATCATGAGCAAAGTTCAGTTGAAAGGCTTAAGTCTCTGCAGTTCATATGAGAAGGGAAGTTCTCCACACAGCACTTGCCATGCACTTCAAGCAGAACCCTGTATAATCCCAGTGTGTATATTTAAATATGATTGAAAAAGGACTAGAATTCCTAATTTTTCTTTTTACTCTAAGTTCTCTACTCTGACTATAACCATAGTAGGAGTAAAGTGCAAGAGGTTAATAATTACTAATGATTAATAGTATTTATATTTCAATGTTTATAAATATTTTAGTGTTTAATAATAGTAGTTTATAAACACACAGAAAGTGAAAAGAGGTGAGTGAAAAAGAACAAGCCTCTCAAAGGTTTGGTGTGACTTTGAAAATTCATTGTTTTTGAAAGAAAAGCACAATTTTAAATTGAATATAACATTAAATGAATAAGAAATATTGTAAATTCCCTGATAGCTGGGACAAGCTTGAATGGATGGATGGATGGATGGATGGATGGATGGATGGATGGATGGATGGATGGATGGATGGACCACTCTATGCTGTCAAGCTAAAGTCACTCTGAAAAGGAAAGCTTCAAATCAGAAGTGCCTGACTCTGTGCTATAATTCACAAACGCACAGCTTAAAGCAGATAACCCGTAAGCTGGAGAGGGAATGGTGTCTCACTAAATTAGAAGATGCTTGTTTAGCCTGACAAGAGTTTGTTGCTCTATAAAAAAGCCCTCCATAAAGCTAGAACGTCTTTCTACTCATCATTAATTGAAGAAAATAAGAACAACCCCAGGTTTGTTTTCAGCACTGTAGCCAGGCTGACAGAGAGTCAGAGCTCTGTGGAGCCGAGTATTCCTTTCACTTTAACTAGTAGTGACTTCATGGATTTTTTCACAAATAAAAATTTAGACATTAGAGAAAAAATAATTCCTAACCATCTCAAAGACTTATCTTCATGTTCGGCTGCTTTCAGCACTGCTGATATTTATTTAGACTCTTTTGCTCCAATTGATCTTTTGGAGTTAACTTCAATAGTTACTTCCTCCAAACCATCAACATGTTTTTTAGATCCCATTCCTACTAGACTGCTCAAAGAAGTCCTTCAATTTATTGATGCTTCGATCTTAAATATAATCAATCTGTCTTTATTAGCTGGCTATGTACCACAGACCTTCAAGGTGGCTGTAATTAAACTGCTACTTAAAAAGCCATCACTTGACCCAGCTGTCTTAGCTAATTATAGGCCAATCTCCAACCTTCCTTTTCTCTCAAAGATTCTTGAAAGAGTAGTTGTAAAACAGCTAACTGATCATCTGCAGAGGAACGGTTTATTTGAAGAGTTTCAGTCAGGTTTTAGAATTCATCACAGTACAGAAACAGCATTAGTGAAGGTTGCAAATGATCTTATGGCCTCTGACAGTGGACTCAACTCTGTGCTTGTCCTGTCCCCATACTGTTGACCATAGCAGTTTATTACAGAGATTAGAGCTTGCCATAGGTATTAAAGGTACTGCGCTGTAGTGGTTTGAGTCATATTTATCTAATAGCCCCCAATTTGTTCATGTAAATGGGGAGTCTTCTTCAGACACTAAGGTTAATTATGAAGTTCCACAGGGTTCTGTGCTAGGACCAATTTTATTTACATTATATGTGCTTCCCTTACTCAAATGACTGAATTACCTCCTCAGTCTGCAGTCAAGTTCTCCAGAGTCCTGCTAATGACTTCTATATGTGATTCAGGTGTGCTGGATCAGGGATACATCTAAAACCTGCAGGACACCGGCTCTCGAGGCCTGGAGTTCCCTACCTCTGCCTTAGTGCATCATAGGAACCCCAGAGTAGCCTAGGCCTATTGCAGTATAACTGAATTTTTTTTTTTCATTCACCTCTTTTACTCTGTTTATACCCCACTCTGCATTTAATCATTACTCATTATTAATCTCTGGCTCGCTTCCACAGCATGTCTTTTGTCCTGTCTCTGCCCTCACCCCAACCGGTCGTGGCAGATGAACCTGGTTCTGCTGGAGGTTTCTTCCTGTTAAAAGGGATATTTTCCTTCCCACTGTCGCCAAATGCTTGCTCATAGGGGGTCATTTTGATTGTTGTTTTCTCTGTAATTATTGTAAGGTCTTTACCTTACAAATAAAGCGCCTTGAGGCAACTGTGATTTGGTGCCATATAAATAAAATTGAATTGAATTGAATTGACACTACACACTGGTTAGCAACCCCCTGGCTAGGGACTGCTTGCTAAGGAAAAATGTGTATTCCCCAACTGGTTGGTGAGTGGTTGTTGGCAGTTGCTAATGAGGGTGGTCAACCTCCTGTGTGTATTGCAGGTTGCCACAGTTACCTGTAGATTGCACAGGAGACTTCAACTACTTACCAAACAGTAGTGAAACTGTGAAGTGCAACACAAAGTGGAAATGAGGGAGTTTGCCTTAAAAGTGTTAGCGTCATACTATATAAATGATATTTAGTTGTAGTTCTGTGTGTTTCTGAAAGCTAAGGCCAATGATTATAAGCAATAATTGCCTCTGAACACACCCACTTGTGGATTTGTTTTGTTTCCTAGTATTCTGGAGTGAACAGAAGCAGCATTGTCTGGCTTTTTTATAGTTATAAAAAAGTTATTTTTTGTTATTTTATGGACCACACAAGACATTTAGTGTTATCCTATATAAATAGTTTTAATTTATTTATTTTTATTTTATTTTAGTTATCTTTTGTAATTCCTCCAGCCTCTGTTCTTTTGGTTGATAATATGGCTTCCTTCCTGTAGAATCAAGAAAGTGTGGTTCTGATTCAAATTTTGGATGAATCATAAAAAAAGTGTTGCCAGCCCCACATGGGAACAAACAAATTTAAATATGTAATTGTATACTCTCTCTTCTTTAAAACAAACAAGCAAACAGATGAAAAACAAAAAAGGCCCATTTTCCTACAATTTTGGATTTAAAGTATTTATGAGAATCAGTGTGGAATGAGTTGAATACAGCAAGAAAATGTAAAAAGACTGCAGTGTAGCCAGTAGAGGGCGAATTATCTGAAAAAGTAACCATGCACTTGACACTGAAAGCTACGTTTCTGACAACTTAAAGGCTCCCTAAGAAACAGACATGCATTTAGCACCTATTGTGACATAGCTGGAGAGAGCTAACCAGGAAAGCTTACTGTCATTTATGAGATTTCAAAACAATAGTTTGTGGATGATAATTTCCAATTTTGGCAACAGAGCAACACTTTTACAGACTACCTGTTGGGGACAGGGGGACTGCTTGTGCTTGTGGGAAAATGGATAGAACTTTCCAAATCTGAGCCTTCCAGAAAATTGTGTTTTCAGTGATCATTTTAACCGGGATGATATTGCCAGTCAAATAGGAGCAGACATCTTTCACCAAAGGGCATCTTTCAGAAGAGAAAGATTATTACAAGAGCAAAGATACTTGCTGCAGATTAGGGTATGGTTAGGTGGATAACTTTGATAACACTACATGTGAAAGCATTGCAGTATAACTTACACTAAAACTTAAAATAACAGTCTGAGTGTGTTGGTGGCAAAAACAAGCATTTTGTCTCAGGCAATTGCCACATGGGATTACTTTGCTGATCTTTCAATATAGTATAACAGTGCCCTGAATCCAAATGTTTTAATTCCTATTGAAGGTTCAGATCCAAAAACAAGGGTTTGAAAAATATATAAATTTTAAAGCATAAACTTTCAAAGGTAGTTTTGTGTTGGTTCATTCAATTCTCCACCTATCTACTTTCACATCTCCTTAGCTGTCAGTCTATAGCTCATCCTGCCATCCACACAGGTAAACATCCCCCACTCCCTTTCCCAACCAACCTACCTATCCTTCAGTGTAATCTCTGTCCATACAGCCACCCATCCATCTATCATTCACTCCTTTATCTCTTCTAGTTACTATACTGAAGCCACCCTGGGGAGAGCTTTTTTTTCAGTTTGACAGTCCAAAAGACAAAGTGCTCTTCAGCCTGACAGCGACTTGGTCAGATAGGAGAAGGTAAGTGGCACCTTCTGTTCGTCACTGCCAGCTGAGTGAGCACCCCATACTGTGACTGTGATCCTCTGGCAGGATCGCTCCATGGTGGCAATCAGAGACAGAGTGATTTCAACCAGAAGACTCCCCACTGTTCTGCCTATTTTCTGGCTTTCATCAGGTTCGGCCCCCTTTCTAGCTCCAACACAGTCTCATTAAATTCTGTGAAAATGAACACATGCTCTAAAATATGAATAAGCTGCTTCCTGCATTTACAAGCAAAGGTTCTATCATTTAGATTTATAAATAGTCATTGCTATTTGATGTAAAGGGCAAGCATATAGTGGCATAAAGCCAAACATTGACTATTATATCCATTTTAGTTCATGTTCCTGTATTTTTGTGAGAAACTTTATGGGGCAATATTTATACATACCTACACTGAACTTTCAAGCCTTTTTTAAAATCACATTTTAGGGCAAATGTGTATCATAATTATTACCTACTTAAGGTATTGTATACATTATTGAAATTCATCAGATCTCAGTGGGTTGGATGCCATTACAGTCCTAAAGTAGTATTCCCAAGTTCAAATGGAATGACCTGAAATACATTCATGCCCTTTTCTGTTAAACTGACAAAGAGACACTAACCTTTGAGGTTCATTGTTTGTGTGATGTATATGTGCTTTTAGAGGTCAGCAATGATACAGAGAACTGGGAGAAAGCTGACAATGATGGCATCTTCTGGTGGGGATACAGGGAATAAATGACTACCTTTTTGTATGAATTTAGATCCAATGATGTTGGTAAGCCAAAGGCTGAGACCATTATTTGATTCAAGTCCCTGTCATAACATGACAAGTTATTGTTCAGGCAAATCTTAATATATGAAAAAGAAAAATCAAAATTTATTAAAATATTAAAAATAAGCAACAGAAACCATCCACAGGAGGGCCACAGCCATGTGTACTCCTAGTGCCAATCCCAAACTTGGATAAATTGGGTGGGTTGTGTCAGGAAGGACATCTGGTGTAAAAGTGGATCAGAAAGAATGAGATTTCCATACCGGATTGGTCAGGGCCAGGGTTAACAATGACTACTTGGGTGCTGTTGTCCAACAGAGTTCCAGTGGAAAGTGTGCTACTGTTTGGCAAAGACAAAGGAAGGGGGGGTTAGGAGGCAGTGAGAGAGAGGGAAAGGCAAGAGCATGGAGGTGAGAGTAGGGACTAAGACTGGTAAAGCGAAAGGGCTGGCTGAAATAATGGAGAGAATGAAAGTAGATATACAGTATCGTGTGCAGGAGACCAGGTGGAAGAGCAGCAAGGCCAGAAGCACTGGAGGTGGTTTCAAGTTGTTCTACCGTGATGTAGGAAGAGAAATGGAGTAGGGATAATCTTGAAGGAAGAGTACAGTAGGTATGGTGTTAAGGAAGGACAGATCATGGTGGATTTTGCCAAAAGGATGGGAATAGCTGTAGTGAATATGTACTTGAAGAAGAAGGAGGAACATAGTGTGGCAAATAAGACTGAAGGAAGGTGTGGACATATTGGACAACATCTTATGCAGAAGCTGCAATCTGTAAGGGAGAGGGGACTGAAAGGTGATGGCAGAAATATAGGGCAGCATTGGCTGGTAGTCTGTAGGATGACTTTGGACATCAAGAAGAGGAAGTGACTGAAGACAGAGTCAAGGATTAAATGGTGGAAGCTGAAGAAGGAAGAATGTTGCACAGAGTTGGGGAAGGAGTTGAGACATGCTCTGTGTGGTAGGGAAGAGTTACAAGATGACTGGGAAACTACAGCTGTAGTGCAGAACTGCCAAGAATGTGTTTGGTGTATTCTGGACAGAAGAAAGAGACCAAGGAGATTTTAGTGGTGGAATCAGGAAGTACAGAAGAGTATTCAAAGGAAGAGGTTAGCAAAGGATCGAGGTAGTCAGGGAGATTAAGAAAGTAGACAAGAGTACTGGGAGGCTAGGCCTACGGAAAAGATAGTGGTGGCAAAGAAAAAGGAAAAGGCTTATAGTGAGTTTTATGTGAGGCTGCATACTAAGGAAGGTAAAAAAGGACTTGTATCAATTAACTAGGCAGAGAGATCAAGCTATAAATGAGTGCAGCAGGTTTGGGTGGTTAAGGATAGAGATGGAAATGTCCTAAAAAAAAAGGGTGTGTTGAGAAGATGGAAGCAGTACTTTGATGAGCTGATGAATGTAGAAAATGGCAGCCAGGGGAGGATGGATGGAGGATGGGCAGTGATTCAGGAAGTGCAGAAGGCTAGGAATGAGGAAGTGAGGACATCTTTGAAAAAGATTAAGACTGGAAAGGTGGTTGGTCCAGATGACATACCTGTGGACATCGCCATACCTGGAGATGTCTGGGAGAGAGGGCAGTGGACTTTTTAACTAGAATGCGTCACACAATTATGGAGCGTGAAATGACTCCTGAAGAATAGAAGAAGTGTACTGGTACCGAACAAATCGGTACTGGTGATTTGTTCTTGAAAATTGGAGCTGTAGGGGTAAAGTTGATGAGCCACACCATGAAGATATGGGAAAGAGTTGTTGAAGCTAGGTTAAGAGGAGATGTGACAATCAGTGAGGAGCAGTATGGCTTCATACTGAGAAAGATCACTACAGATGTCAGAAGCATCACTCTGTCTTTGTGGATCTAGAGAAGCATATGACGGTATTCCAAGAGAGGAACTGTGGTACTGCATGAAGTCAGGAGTGGCAAAGACATATGTGAGGGTGGTGCAGGACAATGAGACAGTGGTGACTGTTGTATGACTTTAAATACCTGAAGTCAAGTGATTGGTTTGTTTGTACTGTAATCTATGTGTCATTTAAGTGAAAAGTTTAAAAAAAAAAAAAAGCTCATATAACCTACCTAATATTGGCTATTTAAGTTTCAAAATGGATACCAACCAGCATGCTGCGACTTCACTTCAGTTCTCCTAAGACATCAAGCTACCAGCAGGGAAACTACTAAATATGGGCACCACTTGCTGACATCTGGATGCATTTCAGCTTTTTTTCCCCCTCTTTCTCACTCCAGTGCACTTCTTTTCCAAGTATCTGCAGTAACATCTTTATTAGCCTTCACCATTATGCTGATCACTGCTAGCCTATTTGGCCTCATTCTCATTTTCAAACTTATTTACTCCCCAGTGCTGTCTTAATACCTTCATCAGTCTCCAAACAGCCTTAATGACTTCAGCAGGTACACACTTATCTCTAGACAGTCAATCTAAGGTGACTTGCTGGGATGGACCGGTTTATTGACCTCTTGTCGTATTATTCCCCCCCCCCAAAAAAAGGTAATTTATGTAAGTGTGGAAATTGAATGTGTTACGGGCCCCAGGGATGGTGCCACCATAACAAAAATGAAATCCCTGCAAATACAGGTAACATTCAGGAGCAATGAAGACGCAGTGCACTTGGTTTGCCTTCCAGATTGCATCTTATTCAGATTTCCATAAACATTAACAACATTCATGTATGCATTACTTTCTTTCAGTTCCAGTGTCTTTACAACTCACATATGTCCATATTTCCAACAGTTATAAGCATAGAAGTAGATGTGTTCACACATCAACACTCCACTATCTCCAATGTACAACCTCTCTGTGCAGGTGGAATAACAGTACACAGTTGCCCTTGCATAAGCAATGGAAAGCTACTACATGTCTATAGTGCACCTTACAGTCATTCTCAACTGTATTTAAAACAATGCTTTTAGCTGTTCCAATTTACGGTAGACACTGTATCTGTTCTGGATACTGAAACTAAGCAATTAATCACACATTCTTAACAGCATTGTGAAAATAAAACAGTCCCGTATAATATGTGAGGCATTCATACTCATTCAAACTTAAAGTGCCAAAACATCTTAAACATTTCTATTCTAAACAGTAAGGTGTGCAGGAGTACAAATATTCATCATGTAAAGCAAATAAACCTGCAGTGACACTCCTGCAAGACCACACTCGGGGCATACGACCCATAATACCGCAACGTTACCGTGACGTATTTGCTAGCGGCCTGCAGAGCCTGTCCCCTAGCTGAGGCTGCTGCAGGTCTCCAAACTGCTGCTCACAAGTGTAAAACAATGCAACTTTACAAACGTAGCATGCAGAATAACATTTTCTCCAAATGACAGACAGTGGTATCATTTTTAACCAAGTACTAACCTGCAAATACAGGTAACATTCAGGAGCAATGAAGACGCAGTGCGCTCGGTTTGCCTTCCAGATTGCATCTGTTTAGCGGGCGGAAATTCACCCCCTAAAGCAACTGGGGTGCATCTTCCCTGGAACAGTTCCACCTGAGGTGTTGCTCCAATTTTACTGTCCTTCTGTATAGTCCATGTTGCGCAATAAATCAGCACAAATATTGGTCATGTTTCCCAAAAATATTTTGAGTCTTTGTCGCTGGAAATCACAGGTAAGCAAATTAAATAAATGAAATTAACAGATTAACACAAAAGTGGCCACACATTTTGGGTGTGCCACAAATGCGTAATCTAAAAAAAAAAAAAGACTAATGTTAAAAAAATTTAATATAAAAAGTTAGTGTGTACTTGCTGTTATGTGTCTATTGACATGACTCCGTGTTCCATTAGCTGGCTACATATGTTGATTAATTTGCAGAAACTTTACCACAGACGTGAAGGAGAGCGATGCATCTGTTCAAGAAATCCCTGTAATAATAGTGAGATTGTAGATTTTCAACAGAAGGGCAAACTAACTTTACAATGCCCGGATTAAAACACACATTTATAATATGTTTATGACTACTTTTTATATGTTTATGATTTAGTCTTTGGCCTGCTGAAATTACTTGTTGTAACTGAATGCCACTTCATTATCTGGAAATAATTTTACCAACTCAGAGTTTGTTTTTTTAGGTTACAAATATAATGTACACCTGGGTGTAACAATGACCTCAAAACAACAGAATTTGCTATTGCTAGTTTATAGACCATTTGCATTACAGCTTGCTGAACATATAAGCAAACACTTTGACCAGCTGTAATTTATAAATCTCCGTAATTATGAAAGAATTATTCACATTTCAGAGAAGTGGGTTAGTTATTCATTTCATTATCATTAGAATATATTGTCTTAATTATTGCAAGGTAAATAAGACATTTTGTTCTTTAGAGTTTACAAAATAATCTACCAAGATGGAATATTTTCTTGTAGTTGATTGACCAATGAGGGTTGCTGTTTTTTTTTTTTTTTGCTTGTTTGTTTGTTTGTTTTTTTCATTTTGCAGAAGTGGTTTAATAGTTTATACTTCATCTGAATTCTCTTTGGAGAATCGATTTGTTCTTTTTAGTTGGCTCAAGGTCTGTGCAAAACAATGAACAATACCTCAAAGGATATTCACCAGTATTTTTCATGATCTAGATATAAAAGTTTCATTGATTTGGCCAAGTGAAGCACAAGAAACAGAATTTTGTATTTGTCCCGGTATGCCCATTACTGGAAATGCCTGTTGGTTAGCCAGTAAACACAATAGCAGAGGCTGGCAATTATTATTCCAAGGGCTTCATGAGAAACTGGGACTGTTGTGGAGGGCCACACCAATAAGATTGTAAAAATAAGAAATAATATTGAGCAGAACTGAGTTCAGCTTATTGATGTGACCCTCTACAACAGTCTCAGTTTCTCTTGTGGCCCCTTGAGAAAATTAATTGCCCTCCACTGCACTGTGGTATACATTTCCAAGTTCCATTAACCCATTTTTGTCATTCTAAAATATACTGACATACAACATGATCAGATGTCACGGGATGACACAGGACTGCATCCTCCAGGCTGCCACCAACCACAAAATGAAGTCTGTGGACAACACACCAGAGTTCACATCACAAAGGAGGTGGAACAGCTGGTGAGCTGGTGCAGAATCAACAACCTCTTCCTGGACTTAGATAAAACTAAGGGGATCATTGTCAACTTCAGGACGAACCAGCCCAGCCACGCTCCATTTCTCATCAACAATACATCTGTGGAGGTGGTCAGCAGCACCAAGTTCCTAGGGGAGCACCTTACCTGGTATGTAAACACTGAGTCACTGGTCAGGAGGGCACAGCAGCATCCACCCATCCTCACTACATTTTACAGAAGCACCATAGACAGCATTTTGACTAGTTGCATCTCTGTGTGGTGTGCAGGCTGCAGCTCCTCTGACTGGAAGACTGTGAAGAGAGTGGTGAGGACAGCGGAGAAAATCACTGGGTTTTCCCTCTATTCAGGACATTGCACCTAAGCACTGCTTGTCTCAAGCCAGAACCCACCACCACCACCATGGACTGTTCTCCCTGCTGGCCTCTGGAAAGAGGTTCTGCAGGTCATCAGAGTGCTCAACTCTAACTGAAAATATGCCACTCAACTGGATACCATGTTTCTGTATTTATTTCCACAGGTCAATTTTACCATTGCACTTTATATTATTTTTGCTGCCATATTTATTATTATTTATTTAATCCTGTATTGAGCCAATAGCAACAAAATGTAATTCCTTGTACACTAGCTGTAGACTGAATGACATTGTAAGTCTGTTTGTCTGTCTGTCAAAACAGAACAAAAAAATTCTGTTTTGGTCACAAATATCTTTGCACTTGCCCTCTGTCTTGTCAATGTGAGCTTTAGAAAACTACAGATGGGCAACAATGGCTTTGGCAGACCTTTCATGCAAATCATTGTTGACCAGTGTTCTCCAGATTAAAAACTTTAACCCATATGAGAAGACTTTAGCTGCATAAGGGTTACTTTGGGTTCTTTTGTGAGCTTGTGGTCTGGTGATTTGCTGTTGGAGTGATTTTTGTTTAGTGAGCACTATTGGCAAGAATAACAATGATCTTAAATTTTCTTTATTTGCAGTCTGTAATTTGCATCAGACACAGTGTCCACCTCAACTGATTGTCAATAATCCCACTGATTGAACACCTCATTCCAATTTTACCTTCAAAATAACGGGCAATCCCTGCAGTTCACATATTTTTTTTCTCTCACAGAAAAAAACTATTTGATCATTTTCCTCAATAAAAAAATGAGCAGGTATAATTTGTGTTTTCATTTTCTTTTTCTTCTCTCCTTTAATTTGTCAGGAACCATCAACAAAGACACTGATCAGAGAAAAGTTGCGTCGTACCTGATTTAGATGCTGGCCAATTTCCATCTAAGCCAAATACAAAGCAGTGTCTAAGCTACAATAAAAACAGTATACTACAAATCCTAAAATTCATCCACCGCAGCTACACCAACTAAATGCATACACTTAATGTAATCTCAATGCTTAACTACACATGCACTCACTCACCACTGCATTAGGTACATCTATGCAATGTTCCCCAAGGCAAATACTGAATCAGCTAAAGATATGTCAGTAACTCAGTGCATTTATGCATGTAGACATGGCAGAGATGACCTGCTGAAGTCCAAACTAAGCATCCAACTGGGAAGAAAGGTGATTTAAGTGACTTTTAGTGTGGCATGGTTGCCAGACTGGTTGGTTTGAGTTGTGTGTTCAGTTAATTGTGTGGGATTTTCCCACACAACTAATTCTAGGGTTTACAGAGAATGGTTCAAAAAAGAGGAACTACCCAGTGAGCTGTAGTTCTCTGGGCAAAAATGACTTGATGATGTCAGAGATCAGAAGAAAATGACCTGACTGCTTTGAGCTGACAGGAAGGCAACAGTAACTCAAATAACCACTAATTACAACCAAGGTGGAAAATCATCTCTAAACACACGATACAGCCAACCTTGAAGAAGAAGGGGTACAGCAGCAGAAGACCGCACCTTAACACCTTTGGTATATGCAGAAATATAGAAAATCATAAACAGCTCAAAAACCTTTTTTCCTTGTACCTCGAGTAGTCACTAATCTAATGGCTGCTGTGGCCCCACAGGAATAATCCTAATGATCTTGATGACACATACAGTATACTAGGATTTACAGCTGCATATGCATTTATTAAATTTGCCACAGTCATTCTCCCTAGAGGAAGAACCACTTGCACTTGAAAGCACACGATTCCAGAAAAAGAAACTATGTAAAAAGCATCCTCCCAAGTGGATGAACATTTTTGTGTTGAATTCTCTTGTGGTCTCTGTTTTTTCTTGCATGCTTCAGCATTCTGGCATACCTCATTCTGCAGGTTTTATTATGAATTTCAAATACATCAATATGTTTGTTCAGTCTAAATAATGCTGTGAAGTCCAAGGTGAGAGCCGTCCGTCTGTCCATCTGCAAGATTATGCTAATACTACTAAGGCAGAATTTCATGGAATTTGGTGACAAGGTGGAGCATGGCCAAAGAAAACCCATTTAATTTTGGCATGGATTCAGATCAGTCTGTTAATAATAATAAAAAGTGTTAGATAAGGCACTGGCTGAGCTCTCCAAGTGCCCTTCTTGTTTAATGATAAACCCAGGGGATGCATTATTTGTTAAGGTTAGTGTGTTTGTTTTTCACTTCCATTATAGCTTAAATTATCTCAGCCTGTTGGGTGCTGTCAAATTTTTTGAATGGGTTGGATGTAGACTAAAAATATGCAGGAATGAAGTCTCCCCTGCAGTTGTGAGTTAAACTCTCACTTCTCATCTCTCATGCTCTTTCGTGTTTGTGCTGAGGCAGGGAATTTGAGTTTCCCCTACGAGACATTTCCTCAGGCTATCAGACTGTGTAAACATCAGTCTGAAATGATTAATTATGCCAGGCAGGAAGAGATAGCGAAAAAGGGCAGAAGGGAATGGAGAAAAAAACACAACAAAAGGGAGATCATATAGATAAGGCTCCTGCTTCTCCTTGACCTGACTCTCCAGTGGTACCTGTCTGTCTTTACAATAGGAAAAAGGTATAAATATTTCAAGTCAAATAGAAGATGGTATAAACTCAGCTTTCATCTTTTATTCATCAAAGCCAAGGGGTGTACATGCACATTCACCAGTCTTGATGCCTGCAGGGCCAAATGCTCTGATGGTATATATGTTTGCTCATTTGTATGTGTACACACAAGAACTTGTATGAAGAAAGATTTCTCCCTACAAAACCAGGCAAGGTAATCTAAAGCTTTTTGTCCAGCCTTTTCGTTCTTTTTGACCCAGAGTGCTGTCATCTTTATAGATATCTGCAATGCTATGATGCTTGCTGCTGCATATGTATATATATATATATATATATATATATATATATATATATATATATATATATATATATATATATATATATATGGACACACTCACCAGTTTATATGAATGGGTGAGTGTATCCAAACTTTTGAATTATATGCAAAAAAAAATCTAAAATTGATTTTTATTCCTTAAATATGTTAGCTGTTTCCAGTTAACATGTACAGTATAAGGAATAAAATTGGCTTTATTGTTTGCTTTTCTTCCGTATTGGCTTTTATTTGTTTGTTTTTCGGGGGATTTGCAGGATAATTTAATGATGGGGTGGGCAATTAATTTTTTCAGCTCATTATTAATTTTTACCTCAGCTACTGGTAAAGCTAGATGTTACAATTAGGCAATGAAAATGTGTAATAGACATAGTAAAAATGCCAAAATTTTAATCACTATTTAATCAACGTTCCCCAAAATAAAATGCACATGTTATTGCAGCATTTTTAAGACTTTTAACTTTATACAATGTCTTATTGCTGTTGCTCATAGTTTAAGTAGTAAGCTGAGACTTCCATTGTGCAACTAAGAGTTCTGGCATTTCCTTGTCTTTCTTTTGAGAAAATTCAAATTTCTGCTCTGTGGTCCCAAACTCTTTTTTTTAGTACTTTTTCCAAGGTGAGCCACCTTACAGCTATGTGTTAGCCTGTGTCATCAATGCTTATCTTGTGATTCAGTGCTCTTGCCTGATGAAGTTAATTAACTGAATTACAACATCAGCAACATGATCAAATTTTAATAACAAACGCAGGGCAGCACAGCGGAACAGTGGTTAGCACTGTCGCCTCACAGCAAGAAGGTTCTGGGTTCAAATCCACCATCTGACCTTTCTGTCTGGAGTTTGCAAGTTCTCCCTGCATCTGCTTGGGCAATATCTGGCTGCTCCAACTTCCTGTGAATAGGTTAACTGGTGATTCTTAATTGCCCACAGGCATGAATGGCTGTCTGTCTCTGTCCAGAGTCTACCTGCTGCCTGTCCTATGACAGGTTCCAGCTACCTGCAACCCTGACTTGGATAGCTGGAAGAAGATGAATGACCTTACAAAGCTCCTGGTTTAAAATGCAATTCAAAATATCAACTTCTGTTCAGGCTTCATTTCAATCACTTTATCTTGAATCTGCTTCAAAAGTCAGACATTTTTGTAATACCTGCCAGTTTGTCCTATTTCAACCCCGTCCAAGCATGCACTTATTGCTGTGAACAAATCCCTGTTGTAGTCTCTTTTACTGAGCGCACTGCTGCCAGCTGTTCCACAATCGCAAACTCTTATTTTTCTACACACAAAAATGAGTAACTGGTCTGCGTCAAAGACATCACTCATATTAAGACAGCTCAGCCAAGGAGAAAAAGTCAAATTGTCCACTTTGTTTTTCAACCAAAGCTCCAGATTTTCCATAATGCTGTTTATCCGTATTGTTACAGTTCACCTGGAGAGGGGCACAATCTTAAATACTTCTTTTTTTCTCAGGGCATATTTGCACAGCAGCGTTCACAAAGACAATACATTTCCCATCAGACAATAGCTTATTGTTTTTGTGATTTTTGTGGGATATCATAAAGGTGGTCTTGGCTGTTCCATCCCTGGATGTGTGAAGAACTTCTTGCTTCTGAAGTTTGGGTGGCAAAAATTCAAATCTCTAGATGTGGCTCAGAGGCTGTACACGGCCCAGCCCTCTGGTCTAATGTGTGACTTTAGACAAATGAAACATACACTGGTTGCAGCAAACAATGTCAGGTCATTTGATGCATATCAGCATGTCTATAGAACACACAAAGCATATCAGTCAGGCAAAAAATAAATAAATTACTGTCAGTGTACAAATCCAAGCTGGATTTGATAGACTGTATATAAAAGATGGACAAAATCTCAGGTCTGAAAAGTCAGTATGAAGGTGCTTTAAATCTGCTTTATCTCTTAAGACCAGGCTTGTGGTTGCAAACGATATCAGATGTATAGAGGCCTATGAGACAATGCCCCAACTTCTCACTTGATGTCATACATAATTAAACTTTTTACCTATGTTAAAAAACTAAAGAGAGTTCATCATTTCCATTGCTGGCCTCAAATCTTCTTCAACACAGTACAATATGAGCTCATGCAAATGTGATTACACTCGGCTTCAAAAGGCAAAAATGGTGGAAACCAAAATGTCTCAATGCACAAATCTTGCATTTTTCTGCAACAGTTAAAAAGATTAGGAGAAAACTGAGGGTATCACTTACAGTACTACTCCTCCTACAAGGAGCTGGCAGCCGAATTTAGTCCCATGAGCTACTGCTTCTTCATAAAATGTGAACCACTACATACAAGGAAATGTGTATAGATGCACTTCATGAATATTTGCACTGCTTACTTCTGTGACAGACTGAAACCCTGCAACAGACTGGTGACCTGCCCAGGATTTACCCAGTCTCTCGCCCTCTGATACCTGTGATAGGTTCCAGCCCCACAGTGACCCTGAATCAGATAACCAGAGGATGGATGGATGGACAGATATCAGGAGCCATTTTGCAACCAAAAAGGATGCTCTGAAAACACAATAAAGTTTAAATTTTCTTTTTTCAAGTAAGCGTTCCTTATTGCTACAAAAAAAACAAAAAATAATTAAAGAAAACAGACAAAAACAAGCAAACAGTAGCAAAAAAAAAAAAAAAGCTTCCTGCTATAAGGAAGTAACTAATCACTCATTACATTTTAAAGAAATTATTGGTGAGAAAGGGTTGCGAAACCTGAAAACACCCCCAGGAAAACTTGCCATGAATCATCTCTATAAACCAGTTGGTTATAAAACCAGCAGGTCTGCTGACAGAATGTGATGTTACACATATTGGAGATGATTGAAGATCTTACTGAGGACATCAAGCAGGATTTAAACAACAGCACAGCAGGTATGATAGGACAAGAGCACAAAAGAACTCCAACTGTTACACCAAAGATTTGGAAGGTACAGGGTTAAGGAGTATTTCTTCTGATGAAAGAAAGCAGAATTGGATATTGATCCTGTAGGAGGTTACAGTGGGGAATAGAAATGAAATAGAAAACATGATTCCTTTTTAAGAAAAGGGATACAAGGGTCAGCAAAGATAAGAAGAGGAGATGAGAGTGAGGAGAGAAATGAGAGTTTAACAGACTATAGCACTGCATAGGAAATCTATTCACTAAATGCAGATAATGACTTTGAATGGGATAAAGACTCTCTTTATAATACCTCTAATTTCACCCAGAGAGCATACAGATAGTACAACAATATGTACACTGATTATGTTCATTGCAATTTTTCCTTCACGGATGATAACAACATGCTTTGAGCATCTGAGATTACGTAAGTCTGTTCTCACCAATTTCATTAATCCTGACTTTGTAGGATTGTGTAGCCTGAGTTAGATACAGTAAGTGGATATTTTAATTATGCCAGCTTTATTTGGCTGACAAAATATATGAAGGGTTATGTCAGCCTCAGCTGAATAGAAAGCAATTTGCACAGAACACAAGCTGTGCAGCCTGTTGTCACTTCCAGGGATTCAATTCTGGCTCTCTGTGACCAGACACTGTCTTCTAGCCTCAGTGCTGTGAAACCCTGGTTGTGGTAATACTGAGACAGGTGTCACTCTCAACCTGTCACTGAAGGATGCTACTTCAGGGCCCCTTGACAGCGTAAGTGATCACACTTTATTTAACCTAAACAGCAATCTTTCCTTAACAAGTACTTATCTGAGGAAAGCATAAGATGAAGGGGAAACAGTTGCTGGTGACCGCAGCATGGCCAAAATTATTGCAACCATTTGCAATTAACTTGTGAGCTTGTTGCTTTTGAATTGCTTGCTACAATGATGGGAATCCGGTCTGCGATAACTTATGGTCAAAATGACTTTGGTGCTTCAAGATGATGATAAAACAGTCAGTCTGCCATGACTCTGCAACTGAATGACGTCAAGTTGGGGTGTGTTTGTGATAATGTATCAGTCAACTGCTTTCAGCTGCTCCCTTATTAACAGGGGGGTCACCACAGTGGGCAGCCGCTCATGTTTCATTTGGCAGATTTTTTTTTGCACCAGATGCCCTTCCTGATGCAAGCTTAAAAGGGATTTGTGTCTGCTCCTCGAAATAAACCAGGGATTTTTTTTTCATTTGTTATGTGATTGTATAAACCACTACACTAATAAGGCAAGTAACTATTATAAATTGGTAAAAACTGCAAATCTTTTGCATTAAAGTTCATATTAAACAGAAATTCACACTAACTACTTACATTCAGAGTCCAGCCAGAGCCTCATAGACTTCAGAAATTCCTCCACCACTAGTGAAATATTTGCTGCAGGATGGTAATTTAACCACAAAATGACATAGGCACTAGTAAAATTCATTAATTAAAATCAGATTCTGATTCCTTTTTTTTTTTTTGTCAATTTTATGCTTCACATGAAAACGAAATTCACTTTGTAGTGGCGCAGTGTCAAATAAAACGTTGTAGAGCAATAAACCAATTCATAAGAACATTTATTAAATAGACTAACCATATACATTAGGATGAAATAAATAGTATGAATATTAAACAGTTAAAAATATTGCAAGCTGAAAACACGTCAGTCCTTATGAGTTGTACTCTGGTTTAGCAGTCTAATTGCTGTGGGGAGAAAAAAAAAAGGTGTTTAGCATTCAAGAGGTCATTGAGCTAATGTATCTCCTCCCAGACTGCATGAGTGTGAACAAGCTATGTGAGGGGTGAGTGGAGTCTTTTATGATGCTGGCTGCTCTGTGCCTATAGTGCTCAGTGCTGATGTCCTGTAGATGTGGCAATGAGGCACTAATGATTTTCTCAGCAGTCCTCACTATCTCGTCCAGTTTTTGTCTTTCCTCTGCGGTGCTTTTTCCAAACCAGGAAGAAGTACAGTGAGTGAGAATGGTGCTTTCAATGGTGCCTCTATAAAGTATGGTCATTGCTAGCATGGAGAGTTCCACCTTCTTCAACCTGCAGAGGGAGGAAAGGTGTTGTTGGGCCTTCTTGATGACAGATGAACTTGTGCTGTGAACCCGCTCCACTTGAGAACAGCAGTTGGTTAGTGGGAGATGTTGCTGGTAGCTAGTCCTCCTGAAGTCAGTTATCATCTCCTTCGTCTTGTTGGTGTTGAGGGTCCACCTCCACCTCTTTCCTGTGAGCTGACTCATCACTGTTGGTTATAAGGCCAACGACAGTGGTGTCGTCTGCAAACGTGACTGCTGTTGAAATTAGCAGAGTAGTCATAAGTAAGGGGCTCAGTGGACATCCTTATGATGTGCCTGTGCTCACCGTGATTGTTTTAGATTTTACATTACCTGTTTTGACTCTCTGTCATAAAGTCCAAAAGCCAGCTACACATGCCAGGCTCCACACCCAGCAGCAAATCTTTCTCCCTGAGCTGTTGAGGCAGTATTGTGTTGTATGCTGAGCTGAAATCAACAAACAGAATTCTGGCAAAAGCTTTCTTGTTTTCAAGATGAGTCAGCGTGAGATGAAGCTGGTTGGAGAGAACATCCTTTGTTGACCAGTTTTCCATATACGTAAACTGTAGTGGGTCTAGATTAGATGGGAGGCATGACTCGATGTGGTTCATGACAGGCCTCTCAAAGCATTTTATGGCTATGGGAGTGAAGGCTAGGGGCGACAGTCATTCATGAGGCTGGATTTGGTTACTTGGGAAGAGGTATTATGGTGGCACTTTTAAAGCAGACTGGCACTCTGGCTTCGCTGCGGGAGATCTTGAAAATGTCTGTGAAGACATCCTTTGGCTGTTCTTCAGTTATTTTGTACACAGATAGGTATGTGATTTGGACCAGCAGCCTTTGAGGATTGACCTGCAGTCAACTACAGTACCCTGGTAGGAGGCCGTGCTTGCTTTTGTGCTGTTCTGTTCTCTATAAGACAAAGGTATTGACGTTATCAGGTAAGGAAAGGTCTTCTGTCCTCACAGTGGTCTTATAACCTGCAGCTACCTGAAATCCCTGCCACACGCACCTCATGTCCTTGGTGTTAGTGAAATGTCTGGACAACTTATTCCCATATGCCCTTTTACCCTCCCTGTTCCCACTTTTTTAGGTTGTTCCTTGCTGTATTGTAGGCTTCAGTTTCACCAGCTCTGAATGCAGCACCACAAAGCCTCAGCAAGGAGCGGACCTCCCCAGTTAGCCAAGGTTTGTTGGTGAAACTCAGCTTACCACATCACGAAAGCAGCGTTATATTTTCATGAAAAAGGAATTTTAAAATTTATTGTCGCTAAAATCAATGAATAATCGTGAGAAATAATCATGATCTCATTTTGGTCACTTGGTAACCTTGCTTTTATTTAGGATTATAGCCAGAACAGCCAGCTGGGAACCAGTTGAGTCATATCCTCAAATGAAAAGAGATGTGTCACAGACAAGTTGTGCTCATCAGTAGAGACTGACTCAGACTGACTGCAATGCATTGACAGTCTATGCATTTAAAAACTTAGACGACAGTTATTGGCAAACCTTCGCCAATCTGTTTAAGAGTGACTGCAATCAGTCCAGTTCAGACGGCGATTGTTTGGAGACAGGTGACAGACAATTGTTTGGTCTCCCACCAGGTGAAAAAATTCTATGCTTACTACTGATTTTTCCTAGTCACAAAAGGGGTGCCGTCCTATTTTTACTCAAGTGTGACTCAGTCATTAGACACAGAGAAAAGCTGACGACACATGATTTTGTGGGTTGTCTGAACTAATGCTATGCTTGATTTCCGTAGCCGAAACCTAAATAAGCAGCAAGAAAAAGCTGAAGCAAAAGATAAAGTGGAAACTACAGGAAGTTTTTGGATACAAAAAAGCTCCCAAACCAACTGCTGTAGTCATGTACTCATTCTTTTAAACAGGGCTGTTTTGAACTCATTTGCCATCAAATATGGTTTCACCCATCATGTCAGGGCATTAACTCCAAATTACACATTTTTTGACATCTTTGTGGTACAAGCTTCAATATAACTCTGGGATTAGAACACACGGGGTGTTAAATTTCTGTATTTCTAGCATGTAACTGTCCTTTAAACTGTTCAGACTGAACACAATCACCTTTTACAGGTGATGCACTTGCACTTACCTGTATGTTGACTCTAGATAGCAGGAATTTAGGAAGAGTTGAAATATGTTTACTCTAACCACAGCACTCACTCCATGAATGTTTTTACAGGTAACCTTTGTGTCTTTTTGGAATAAATTAACAGGAATTGAAAAATCACCCTGTAAACTACTGGTCAGTATATTGGAATGGAAATTAATGTTGTTAATGTAAAGTGTGCCTGAAATATTATGGGCTGTAATACCACCAAAAGAGACCCTTATTGGTGAATTAAATCAGCTGTCAGCTCATACTAGCAGTCAGTATCTGGCTAGTCAGAGAGCAGGAAAGCAAAGAGGAGAATGTCTCTGGGGTTTAGACGTGTCAGACAGCACAGCAGAAAATATCAGCCTCCCCTTTATTGCTTTCAGTCTGCTTCTGTGAAAGCTTCTCCATCACTGGCTCAGAGAGCATTCAAGAGTTCTAAACATCAACAAACTTTTTCTCACATGCAGTAGCTGAATCCCAACTCTGGAGATTCTGTGTTTATCAGACTTTTGGCTCATCTGATCAGTCACAATCCTTAATTTTTTTTTTAATGCAGTAATTTTAGGAGGTTTTCATGATAGCTAAAACATATCTTTTTATTATACTTCTATATATTTAGTGCATGTTTGCAGTATATACAGATTTTTATACAGGATTAGGATCTGGTATTTGGTATTACAGTTATGTCAGCATTCCAATATCCCTGCTGTTTTTTCTTTTTGTTTTGTTTTGTTTAAATTTGAATTAGAAAAACAAATCATTAACAGTCCAAAAGACAATGTTCAAACACAAGTATATTTTATTCCTCTTTTTATTTAGTTTAGATTTTTTCATTTACAGCATCTGCCCCCTACCCAAGTCCAACCCAATCATCCATGCCTTTATGTAAATGACCACAGAATATAAAACAAACCCAGTTCTAACTTTTCCCACAAACACTCTGCACGCTTTTTCTCAGCACTGTCAGGCAATGAGTCAAAGCGGGGTTAACGCTATACAAAAAGAAGAGTGGCTGCTGAATATATATGGATGTAGGGCAGTGTGTGAGTGCGCTGGTGCAGAAGCAGCAGAGTCTGTCAGGCAGTCTTCCTCATTAGCACTGACTGAAACAGACATACTAGCGCTACAAGGTGCAGCAGACAGCCTCGGTCTGTCCACCCTCTGTTTTGAACGAGGCAGCGCTTTGTCCCCAATACTGCCGTTCTGATAGAACCTTTTGCTCCCTAAAGTTTTGACTTCTGACTGTTGTCAAATGTTGTTTGTGAAATCTGTGAAGAAACTGTTCCAACCCTGTGGGAAAGTTTTAACAGAAGCGAACAATATCATCTGTATTCGACACTTTAACAGAGACAGAGAAAACTTTGCAGTTTGGGCTGATGTGGGAGGAAGCACAGCATGCTTTTAGTCTTCCTCTGTCAGCAGTTTCTGCTTGAAACTGAGCTCATTGCGTGGGTTCAATGAGTTATCTGTACACACACAGGAATATGGAATCTCAATGACACAAATATCACAGCTTTCTACTGAAAGAATTTCACTGTGGAGAGGGGAAAAAAAAAAACTTTTGAAACTTTCTATAGTTTTTTTACACTTCTGTATAACTGTACACTTCCAATTTTGACATATTTTGAAAACAGCAAACAAAATTAAAAACATCATATAAATAGCTGTAGTGGTAGCAGACTCATTAAATTTATTCATTACTGCAAAAATTCCATCTCCTTAAATCACTTTCTGTAATTATGGTCTCATTTCTCTGAAACAAGTGAAGTGTTAGTGCAGCATGGCTTTTCAAACAAATCAGTTAGTTTCACAAAGTTGAAAGAATATTTTTGATTATATTATATATTTGTAACCTTTTTTTTGTTTTGATTTTCTTTAACAAATCAACTTTTATACCAGTGTATTTCTTCTTCTTTTAAATATCTTGGTTCAAAGACTTTTTTCCTGTACACAGTGTTTTCCCCCATGGCTCCAGACTTGGCCTTTTTCTTTACCAGCATTTATCTTTATATCGACTGCACAGCTATTTAAGTTATTTAGGGTGCTGCACCAGAAACCTCCTTATTATTTAATTGGTTGCCAGCCGATTGCAGTGGTCACAAGGAAAATGTTAACTGGCTTACAAACACTTGCTAATTAATCACATAGCAGTAGGGAAACTGGAAAAAGCGTAATGCAAACTGGAAATGGAGAACGTTTCATTTCAAAGTAAAAGTTCTACTTCACCCAAAGCAAGAACACTTTAAAAGGTTTAACTTTTACTTTGAAGGTGAACATATACTGTTCTCGTTTGCATCACTCTCTTGACAGTTTCACAACCACTTAGCGAGTAGTTGAGGCATGTTTGCGTGTCTTCAGTGCAAACTATAGGCAACCATATATTATATATAACTAATTTCAATATTTCAATATGCTCTCTCAAGTCCTATGTCAGATGTTTACTGGATTTTTTCCTTATTTTTTAAAAACATAACTTTCAGACACGGTCCATCTGCTGTTTTTTTCGTAGGCTTGACAGTTCTTCTTTTGTCCTCCATTTGTCCAGTTTCCTCAGTTTTCTTTAAGGCCACACTGCACAACATGCTGAGATATGTCTAGTTTTCAGGCAATAGCTCTTTGAACTCCCCTTGTTAGTGTAAAAATAAGATTTCATATCTGTCAAACTCTGTTATCTTTGGAATTTTTCGTGGATTCAACTAAAGTAATGGGGAAAAAAATTATATGTTTTTTGCAACAGGCTGCTAGTAACAAAGTGCCAAAAGATACAATTAAAAGAAAGCCTGGAACTATTGCTCAAGACCACTTTAAAAAATTACAAGTCTGAGAAATGACGGAAGGCTCAAGACTTTTGCACAGCTTTGTACAGTATGCTGTACTATTTTGTACAGCCTATATATCAGACAATCGATTATTTTATATTTTATATTAAATACTATTGTGTACTATTACAGTATGGGTATTGGGATGCACCCTATATGCGAACACTATGTAACACTCTTGATTTAGTTAATTCACTGTGCTTAAAATTATTATTGATAGCTGATTACAGATAGAAATTATTCTGGTAAGATATGTTCGTTTAAAGGCTCAAATACCTCTCCATGTCCATTTACTTGGATTTCATCACCTAGCTTTCACTGTCTCTCACTTTCTAAATGCTATCTCACCACAGCCCCAAAATGATGCTATCACCAGTGAACTCCCCAGACAGCAATACCATTTTCTAAGAAAGCAGGGAGGACCGAAAGCAATTTTAGCCATGGCTCTTCAGTATTTGTCCAAAGAAAGTGAATGAAAAGTTTGGAACACACAAAATTAAAAACTATCTTTCACATGAAGCACACACTTGTCTCGCTGTAAAGACATTTGTCAGCTGCTCATGGAACAGCGATCTGGTAATTTGGTGCTCAATCAAAATTTGAGGCAGGACTGTCAGGAGCTCCTGAGACCGTGCAGTGGTGGCAGTCGTCTCCCTTCGTGCGTGTATGCTGCATTAGTAATGCAAAGCAATATTTATGCAGAGAAAAATGTGAGTTGACTGAATGACTGCAGAAAGATGTCCTTTTTACAAATGGAGCAAAAACATACACTGATTCAGAAGTGAAACACATTGGAGTCTAGTTATGAAATCTGTTTGTACTATTCTGCATATTTACTGTTTATACAAGTGCATCTGGTGTGCTTTGCAAAATTGTATGCAACACCTTACATTTCTACAATTAGCATGTAGGTATGTTTGGCTAATTGTGTTTTGCTCATTCTGTATAATCAAGTTTCTTGTTACTGAATGTAAATGACTGTTTTTGTTAACAGTACATCTTCACCATGTCTTCATTACTTGTGTTTAACTAATGAGCGTGCTCATTATGTTTATTTAATGTCCTTCAGCAGCTTTCAGAGAAGAAGAGCTTACAAGTGTACTCAGTCTAAATCAGATCTGGCTGTCACCTACCACTGTGGGCTTTCCGCTATGCCATCACGGCTCACTCTGAAAACGCAGTGAAAGATATTCCAAAGATATTCCATATTGCTGAAATTATCAGTACAAGAGTTTTCACTTAAATGGGCCAACAAATTCCAAATTACCAGGTAGGTGAGATGAGAGAGGCACAAACACACCTGACTAGTGATCAGTAGACTTGAATTTGGATGGGTGTTCTTTTAGGTTTCTTGGTTTCACTCACAGTTTGATTAGATTTAAGCACAGAAACCCATGTTTAGAGTCAGGAATACAAGTTAAAATATTCCATGTTACTTTTTGTTTCTTCTTAAAATCAGTCCTGTCCAGCAGCCTTAGGAAGCAGAATCATGGTCTGCTATGTTGTGCCAAACAGATTTTGTTTT
Source organism: Archocentrus centrarchus (assembly GCF_007364275.1). Lineage (NCBI taxonomy): Eukaryota > Metazoa > Chordata > Actinopteri > Cichliformes > Cichlidae > Archocentrus > Archocentrus centrarchus. The sequence goes on along the minus strand of NC_044359.1, from coordinate 7,728,861 downwards.
GCTAAGAGGAAGTCAATGGACTTTTTCCAAAAGAGGAAAAAAAGAAAAAATGGAGGGAGAGAATGGGAAAAGAGATAAAAGCAGAGGACAGAGCACCAGTTAAACACTGGATCAGAATCAGAATCAATTTATTGTCATTACATGTCAGACATATAACAAAATGAGTCCATGTTACTTCATGAAACATGCAGCACAAATTCCACACCATCTTAAAGTAACAGCATCAGTGCACACTTTACTGAAATTATTCACATAGTTGCCAGAAGTTGCTTACTTCAGAATGCTTTTAACAATTGTTTTCAGGGGCAGAAAATGCTGGCCTAAAGCACAGCACACAGGCTCTGATCATAGTAGCACCAGATCCATAGAGGCTGAAGTTGCAAGCTGTGCAAAGGCGCCCTGGAGACTGACCAGCACATAGTCTCAAGATGTAAGATGCAAGCTGGGGCAGCATACATCTGTGCCGCATATGGATTAGAAATCCCCAAGTCCCAGTAGGAGACACCGCCAAAGGTGGTTGAGAATGACAGGGCTAAGGTCCTGTGGGACTTCAAGTTTCTGACAGAAAAGCAGCTGCTGACCAACCAACCAGACACAGCGGTGGTTGACAAGGAGCAGAAGACTGCAGTTTTTATAGATGTTGCAATCCCAGCAGACAGCAAAATAGACAAGTACCAGGCACCAAAGGAACAGCTGGAGCAGATGTTGAAGGTAAAGTCCAAAGTGGTCATAGTGCTAATAGCAGTGTTAGGAGCTGTAACCCCAAACTGGAAGAGTGGCTCTGGCAGATTCCAAGAACAGTGGAGTCTTTGTGTTGCGACCTTGAAATATCCCTTTTAATCTTATTTGTATTTTCAATTATTTAGTTGGCAGTAACAGATTTAAACAATAGGTAAATATTTTACGTTTCTATTTTATTTTGATGTTATGCCAAATATTACTGTGATTAATGTTGCTACTATGGGGTCAGAGTTCAGGATGTGATGTCATCAACTATCGCGAGGTTGGTGAGCGGTGCAACCTCTGGTGAATGTTTTTTTTGTTACTTTCTCTCGTTCATCTGTGCTCATGTTTGTGCCTGCTTTGTGGAGTCATTCAGAGAATCGGGAATAAAAAAAGTTGCTGAACTGAAGATGGAATCCTGTCTTTTTAAGAGGGCAACATAAACTTGGTGTTTCCGCCCGGTTGAAGTGTTTTCTTCACCGCGAAGCAAGACGAGAGAGAGCGACAGATGCGGACTCGGTGCGAGCTAGCACTAGCTGCTAACCAAGGCTACAGACTCCAAGAGCCCCGAGGAAGAAGGTAAAACGTTTTGATCATGGCCGAAGTGCAACAGATGTCATCTGACTGGGAAAGCCTGGTGGCTGAGATAGAAGAAAAGTTGTTGAGTCTGAAAGCACAGGACCTGAAGGATGTGTGTACAGCCCTCAGCCTAACTGTAGATGAACGTGACAGCGACGTAGCACGTAAGTTGAGAAGGTGTATTCTTCAGTATATAGAGGGAGAAGATATTACCTCAAGAGAAGATGAAGGAATGTCTGTTTTGCTGAAACTCAATGACCAAATCGACGAATTAAAAGAGAAATGTGAGTACAGTGAAGTACCCTTGCCTCAAAATGTCATCCAGAAGCGCCACCCTGTGGCCGAAAATGAAATTGCACCCAGTGATGTAGAGGGACAAAGGGAGAGTGACTTGACCATGAATGCAACAGCTGCTATAGCTAGCCAAAATGTCTCTTTTGTCCACCCGCTGTATAGAAGAGAGTTAAAAATAACTGGACAGATTGGGGAACCAAATCAAAGGGACAAATTAACATACTCAAGTCTGGAAAGACAGATTCAAAAGGCACTGAAAAAAGGATATGATGAGGGAGAAGTTGTCGAAGCTGTTATTCAAGCAATAGCTCCTGGAACAAAGCTAAAAAGTTATTTAGAGAGTAGGATAGACCTGACGCTGCAAGCCCTCAGACAAATCCTGCGGACCCACTACATTGAAAAAGATTCCACTGAGCTGTATCATTCCCTCACACGTGCAGTTCAGGAACCTAAAGAGACGCCCATACAGTTTCTGATGCGAGCCATGGACATGAGACAACAAACTGTCCTTGCCTCAGAAAGAGTCAAGTCTGGTCTGAAGTACAGTGCAGAACTAATTCAAAACCAGTTCCTTCAAACAGTGATGACTGGTCTTCGTGATGACACCATTCGAACAGACATGAAACCACACTTACAAACCGCCAAAGTGACTGATGAAGCTCTTCTGGATAAAATGACTGCTGCATACAGTCTGGAAATGGAAAGGAGAAACAAGCTGTTAACCACACCGAAAACCAAAATGATCAGTGTGGCAGCAATTAATGAGGAAAATGAAGGAGCTGAATGCGAATATGTGTCTAAACCCAACAAGAACAAAGGTGGGGAAGCAAATAAACGTGATACACTCATGGACAAAGTGGATCAAGGTAACAGAGCCATATGTGAAGCTATTCAGAACCTCACAACACACATTGCAACCCTTCAGCAGAGCCCGCAGTCTCAACAAAGAGCGAATGGAGAGCCAAACGGAAAATACAGAACCCAACCTAAGACTGGGAACAGCCGAAAATGTCAAAAATGTCAACAGTCCAATCCTGATGGAAGGTGTGCTCATTGCTACAAGTGCGGCAGTACTGAGCACTGGGCAGCAGGTTGCCGAATGAAAAACGTAAGAGCCAGCACAAGCAAAATTGAAATCCTGCACTGTCCCACTGAAAGCGCAGAGAAAGCAGATCTTCTCAGTCTAGGAGCACCTCTCACTGGTAAACAATTGCAAACTGCAAAACTGGTGGGGAGGAGGTGTCTAGTTCGAGCCTCCCTAGGAGGAGTGGACACTACAATACTGTGGGACACGGGCTCACAGGTATCAGTAGTGGGAATGGGCTGGAAAAGAAAACATTTGCCAGATGTGGAAGTCAGACCGGTGACTGAGCTGCTTGAAGATGGATCGTTAGAGCTTTCAGCGGCAAATGGAACTGACATCCCATATCAGGGATGGATGGGGATTGAAGTGACTTTAGCTAAAGATGCTGTAGCTGGAATGAGCGACAAACCTGTCCTGGTCCCCATCCTGGTGGCAAACCACGATATGGAACGCCCAATAATCGGCTTTAATGTGATTGAGGAATTAGCCCTGACCAATGACACACATGAAGACTGCATGCGATCCGGTCATGTGGTTAAGAGACTTTGCTCAGCACTGGAGGTAGGTCACAGAACTGCAAAGGCTGTTTTATCTGTTTTGAAAAAGCCAAAGCTTGAAAATCAGCCCCATGTAGCCAGAGTGGGTAGACAACCAGTGACCATCCCCCGTAACAAAGTGATGGGGGTGCAGTGCGGCCGACTAAACAAGAGTATGGTGGGTGCATCACACGTAGTGCTAGAGCCAAACCTTGAAGCACCCTGGCCATCTGGTCTTGCCATTAGAGCACAGCTGATTAAGCTCCCTCCAGGAGATCATGAAAACATTGAAGTGACTGTTGAGAATGTGACTGATAATGACATTGTGCTACACAGTCGCACCACACTTGGCCTGTTGTACAGTGTGGATGCCATCTACCCATTGCAGACAAAACTGGCTGATGAACAGACTCCGCAGACACCACACAGCTGTGCTGCTCCACCCACACAGCAGTCAAGTGGAGAGCTACGAGGTGAGCCATGGGACCCACCCGTGGACCTGAGCCATCTATCTGAGGACCAACAACAGCAGGTACAGCAGATGCTCAGGGAAGAGTGTGATGTTTTTGCTAAGGATGACTGGGATACAGGGTGCATTAAAGATTTGGAGATGGAGATACAGCTAAAAGACAATGTGCCTGTTCAAAGAACATATAATGCGATCCCCAGACATCTCTATCAGGAAGTTAAAGCGCACATACAGGACCTACTCCACCGAGGCTGGATCCAGAAATCCTGTTCTTCATACTCTTCACCTGTGGTATGTGTCAGGAAGAAGGATGGGAGTCTGCGGCTATGTATAGACTACAGGCTACTGAATGGGAAAACACTGCCTGACCGTCATCCCATCCCGAGGATACAAGAGATTCTGGAAAACCTGGGAGGCAACTCCTGGTTCACGGTGCTGGACCAGGGAAAAGCATACCATCAGGGCTTCATGAGTGAGAAAAGCAGACCCTGCACTGCATTCATAACGCCATGGGGACTCTACGAGTGGGTGAGGATCCCATTCGGGCTTACGAATGCCCCTGCCTGTTTCCAACGCTATATGGAAGGATGCTTGGGAGACCTCAGAGATGAAGTGTGTGTCCCGTATTTGGATGATGTATTGGTCTTTAGTCCTGACTTCGATCAACACATCCAAAATGTAAGACAGGTGCTCAGGAGGCAGCGAGAGAGTGGCATAAAGCTGAGACCAAAAAAATGTGACTTTTTCAAAAGTGAGGTCTGTTATGTGGGTCGTGTGATTTCTGCAGAGGGATACAGGATGAATCCTAAGGAAACAGAAGCAGTTCAAGCACTGAAGCATGAGACACCAACCACTGTGCGAGAGGTGAGAAAACTAATGGGTTTCCTTAGCTATTATAGATCCTACATCCCAGATTTCTCCAGGACAGCCAAGCCCCTTTATGAACTGTTAGCCAAGCCAAAATCTGAGGTGAAGCAAAACCAAAAGAAAAAGGGGTGTAGCCGCAAATCAGCCCAGTTACCACCTTCCCATCCAGTTCAGTGGACCTCCTCCCACAAAGAGATACTGAACCAAATTGTGGATCAGCTGACCAACCCACCTGTTATGGTATACCCAGATTTGGAGAAGCCCTTTGTGCTTCACATAGATGCTTCTGAAGATGGCTTAGGTGCGGTTTTGTACCAACGGCAAGAGGGGGTACTCAGAGTGATAGCATATGGATCAAGAACCTTAACAGCAGCAGAAAGAAATTACAAGCTACATTCTGGTAAACTGGAATTCCTCGCGCTGAAATGGGCTATCACAGAACGGTTCCGTGACTACCTCTTCCACGCACCTCACTTTACAGTCTACAGTGACAATAACCCTCTGACCTATGTCACCAAGTCAGCAAAACTCAATGCAGCAGGACATCGCTGGGTTGCAGAGTTGGCAGACTATAGGTTCACATTGAAATACAGGCCTGGAACAGCAAATAGAGATGCAGACTTCTTGTCACGCAGACCAAAGCCCATCGAGGAGCTCATCCAAGAATGTACGGAGGAATGCCCACAGGAAGCTGCTGAATGCATCACGAAAGCTCTGCACCTGGACAAAATAGGTGAGGTGAATTGGATATCAGCTGTTACCTGTAATGAAGATGTGCTGTCAGAAGGGTGCAGCATCACTGAGCCACTTCAGCCTCTTGCAACAGAGGACATGAGGACAGCTCAAAACACAGACCTCATCATAAACAGAGTGGTGGCCTTAAAAAGGACACACGCCCACATGAAACATAAAGACAAACTGGCAGATAATGAAGGTGTCAGACAGCTTCTCAGAGAGTGGCCCCGCCTACACATGGATGGTGATGGTATCCTCAGAAGGGAGACGGCGACACGAAAACAGCTAGTTGTTCCTGATTGTCTGAAGCCAGTTGTGTACAAACTCCTGCATGAGGAGATGGGACACTTAGGGGCAGATAAAATGGTAGCACTGGCAAGAGAACGCTTCTTCTGGCCTAAGATGAGACAGGAGATGGAGCACTATGTCACAAATGTGTGTTGCTGCATAAAGAGAAAGAAGCCTCACAGAATAACCAGAACAGCTATACAGAGTATAGAGACCTCCGCACCGTTTGAGATGATCTGCATTGACTACTTACATCTGGACAGGTGTAAGGGAGGTGAAGAATACATACTGGTCGTTGTTGATCATTTTACAAAATATGCACAGGCATATGCAACGAGAGACAAGTCTGGGAAGACTGCAGCCAAAAAGCTTTTTGATGACTTTATCATGCGTTTTGGTTTCCCATCCAAGATACACCACGACCAGGGAAAAGAGTTTGAAAACACTCTCTTTCACAAACTCCAAAGCTATTGTGGTATCCGCCACTCCCGCACTTCTCCATATCACCCCCAGGCTAATCCTGCAGAGCGCTTCAATAGGACGCTGCTAGGAATGCTGCGCACACTGGAAGAGTCTCAGAAGGCAAGGTGGAAGGAGCACCTGAACAAAGTGGTTCATGCTTATAACTCAACTGTGCATGAGGCAACAGGGTTTTCTCCATTCTTTCTTCTCTTTGGTCGTGAACCAACACTACCAGTGGACCTGATGTTCCCCAGGAAGGGAAGGGAAAGAAACCAGTCACAGACTGGCTATGCAGAGAAGTGGAGAGAAGCCATGCAGGAGGCCTATGCGATTGCGATGCAGAATATGAAAAAAAATGCACGAAAAGGACAGAAAACCTACAATCAGAACGCATGGAGTTCTACCCTGGGGTCAGGTGACCATGTCCTGGTGAGAAACCTGACGCCTAGAGGTGGCACTGGAAAACTACGCAGCTACTGGGAAGATCTGATTTATGTTGTCAAGGGAAGGAAAGGACCTGATAGCCCTGTGTATGTAGTTGAGCCATTGCAAGGAACAGGGAGACAACGGGTGTTACACCGAAATCTACTCCTGCCGTGTCCTTACCTGGTTGAGGTGCAAGAGGAGCCCAGCCTGAAAGAGAAAAGCAACGGAGACAAAACAAAGCAGAGAACAAGGAGACGGCATAAAGCCAAGCACACTTACCCCACTGATGCAAGCAGTTCCAGTGATGAGGAAAATCACATGTGGGCAGCAGTGAGGCGGGCAAATCCACCCCTCAATATAGAAGCAAAAGAGTTTTGCCCCCGGAGTGAAATGCTCAGAGGTGAACCTGAGGAGGTGTTCATACCTGAGGAGCACTCTGAAGAGGAACATGAGGAGGAACAACATGAAGTGCCATCTATGGAACTTGAGGATGAACAGAGTGATGCTGAAACAGGGAGAGAAAGGCCTAAAAGAGTCCGACAGCCCAGGCGTGTCTACACCTATGACCAGCTGGGGCAGCCGACCTTTCAGCCGCTGGAAACCTGCCCTGTTAGTATGAGGGAGTCCTCCAGAACCAGCCATGGCCTGCTAACCAGTCCATAATCCATGTATCCTTTTCACATTGAATAGAGGCTCACACACACATATACAAGACAACTACAAGTTAGTTTATTTGTGATTTGTTATACAGTTATAGTTCACGGGGATGTGGTAATTCAAATGCATCACAGAATATAAAAACAGGTTTTCTGAACATTTATTTCAATAATAAGTACAGAAAATGGGGAACTAAGCTAACATGTTGGAGTTAAGGCAGTAGTGTGGTACATACTGTAAAGTGAGAACTAGTAATGTGTACACTTACTGATAGGCATGCAGAACACATGGCTATGAAATGTGTGAATACACAGTTCTGGGTGTAAATGGTAATTTCCTTGTCCCATTTGTGAAGATTTGGGGGGCCCACCAATGCTTCTATGGACTATGCACCTTACAATACTTATGGACTGTAGACATTTGATCCTGTATTGTGGCCATGAGAGACCATTAGAAAGAAAAAAAAATGAAGAATGGACTGTTAAGATAGCACAGCCTCATCATCCTGTAAAGAGAAAAAATGTGATGTGTATGATACTCACCTGTTTATGTACCTTTGCATCAAATGTTCAGTTAAGAAATTAAGAAAATGTTCTGCAACATTTTTTTTAGTGGGGGAGGGTGTTGCGACCTTGAAATATCCCTTTTAATCTTATTTGTATTTTCAATTATTTAGTTGGCAGTAACAGATTTAAACAATAGGTAAATATTTTACGTTTCTATTTTATTTTGATGTTATGCCAAATATTACTGTGATTAATGTTGCTACTATGGGGTCAGAGTTCAGGATGTGATGTCATCAACTATCGCGAGGTTGGTGAGCGGTGCAACCTCTGGTGAATGTTTTTTTTGTTACTTTCTCTCGTTCATCTGTGCTCGTGTTTGTGCCTGCTTTGTGGAGTCATTCAGAGAATCAGGAATAAAAAAAGTTGCTGAACTGAAGATGGAATCCTGTCTTTTTAAGAGGGCAACATTTGGAATAGTTAAGGATTTTTAGGGATATCTTTGCTTTTATGGTTGCTGTCATCTTGGGTCTGCTGTCTTTCTATCAAAATATATGTTTCAATATATATCCTAAAACACAATTAAAATGGAGTAAAGATTTAGTATTTTTTTTTTTATATCAAAATGTGCAAGGTAGTAATGAAGTTTGTACCTGAGCTAAACATATGTCTGCCATTTTGGATTTTGAATGTCATACTTCAACATAGTCACCAAATTTGCATAAATTCTTATCAATTACTTTAGTTAATTACTTTAATCAATAAAGGTTGCATAAAATTACATGTTGTTAATGTAATAAAAAAAACTTCAATTAAACAAGAAAACCTGGAAGCTACATTGATTCTGTAAAACATCCCTATCAAAAAGTCATTACCATTGAAACATTAAAAGCGGTGAACTTGACTCATTATGATAGAACTGTTCCCAGATAATTTTTAGGAAAAGTCACTAAATTTGGTGGTTCTAGCTTAAGCTGTTCAAGAGTTGTACGATGGTCTGTATAGGGTAAAGATACTATACAGAACCGTTAAACTCCCACCTCTGCTAGAGGACCCAAGTTTGAAGGTATTCTTAGGCAATATCTTGATATAATGATATTCTTAGTTTAAAAAATTCATAAAATCCACAAAATTAACAGATTTTGTGCACATAAAAAGCAAAAGAAAAATAACATCATTAGTGAGCTGCACTGAAAACTTAGCGAGTCAAATGAAACAAACCAAACATTGCTTGTTTCTACAGTCGATGTACATGGATTTTTCTCTAGTGGCCAGATCAACAGCCATTTGCGTAGCTGTCATTTTGTATCTCAGGGACTGCAGGTTTGCTGCAGGGTCTTGCAGGAGCTTGTTGGTGGGCACGTGGGCTGCAGCCGTCCTCTGGCTGTCTTTTCAAATGAGATGAATGTGAAATGATTCCTTAAGCGATGCTGTCTGTTGCAGCTCGCTCATATCTTATCCATGAAAACAGATGCTCGTTAGCTACAGGGGGATTTCATTCTGACAAAAACAATATGAGGATGTGATTTGCGAGCTGGAAGAATCATGCAGGCTTTAAAACCAAATTGAAATACATATTGCATAGAACTGTATACAGGACATATTCCAAACACTGTTTGGTAAAGGTTCACTATCCCAAGTGCTTTATGGTATGTCATTATTCTGCATAGATTTTTGACATGGCACATACCAGTGCATGAGAGATTTAACCTTCTTACTAGAAGAAGAGGCTTCTTCAAATTTTCTACACTGCCACCTGATGTGTAACATGAACGATTTTTGGCAGAGTAAAAAAAGGATTTTCAGAGTGCAGAGAACATTTTTGTGATGCATTTTCTTTCTTTAGCATTGTGTAATATGGAGCTTTTCTCATTTTAAGGCAAAGTGTTTCTCAACAGACAAGAGAACCGTCTGGGAATGCATGACGCATAATCTCTTTAGGAGCATGCACAGGTAAAATTGGAATCTTTTCTCTTGGCACGTTCTCTCTGAAAATTTCTATAAAATGGACGTAAAAAATATTCATATTTATTTACTTTTTAAATTTTAGGACAGAGGAGAGAAGGAAGGACAGGAGCATTCATGGTGTTCTGAAAACAACAGAAAGAAATTAGTTGTGGTTTGGCCCCTAATATGACTTTGATTAGCATTAAATACTTTATATTAACCATCATTAATACTTAAAGTGATAGTTATTTTAATTTTAGTACTATAACTCATCTGCAAACAATGAAATAATAATAATGGGTTCATAGTTCCTTTTTAAACCATTTACAAAAATTATCTGCATGGCTATTACAAAGATGGAACTAATGTTTATAATAATGTTTTAAAGAAGGCATAAGTAGGAAGCTGCATCAGCACAGGCAAAAAACAAAAACACTGTGAACCTGGAAACTGCATTTCTTGTTACGTTTCACTCAGCATTTCATTTTTGCTTGTTGCACTACTTATTAAAGTAATTAAATTTCACAATCAGCAAAGGTTATTATAAAGAGTGACTGCATCATCACACTTTTTCTTAAAGGCTGCATTCTATTCAGAAGACATAAAAATAATGCACATATTGCCTATTGCTATGATTTAAATGTCACTATCTTGTGTCTGCCTTCTTCTTCTTTTGGCTGCTCTTTTAGGGGTCGCCACAGCGGATCGTCTGCCTCCATCTCACCCTGTCCCTGGCATGACAAACCAACCCTCTGCATGTCCTACTTCACTACATCCACAAATCTTCTCTGTGGTTTTCTTCTTTTCCTCCTGTCTGGCATCTCCATCTTCATCATCCTTTGTCCAATTTATCCACTGTCCCTCTTCTGTACATGTCAAAAAGAAAAGAGCCAGACTATGTTTGGCATATTGGCTGCACTGAGAACTCAAAACGTGTTTTACCAACAACTCCTCACAAATGTAGACTTGGTCACAATTAAGTCACATTGCATTTGAAAGTAGTGGGAAACATTTAGCATCATTTTTCAAATTGAATGGTTAACAGTGACAATAAAAGATTTTAGCCCAAACCCAGGAACGTTCCTACACCTAATCAGCTAATTTTGATGCCTTAACCATAGAAAAAGAGTGCGCAAACAAAAAGCAATGTCTCTTTATTGACCTTTATGATTTATACCACCTCTCCTGCTCACTTATGTGGATTTTGCTGGTGTTTGCATCCCAATAGGTTTCCACATGTGTCAAGGCACCAAAGCTGGGAGTGTTCACTTTCTCAGAAAATCTCAGAAAAAGAGTAAATATCTACAGGCCTGAGCTTTGACTGGAATATCTGCATTTGAGTAAATGCATAAAATTATCACAATCCTGCTTTAAATCTTTTGATCTTCTCATTGAATTTAATAGTGTTCAAAAAAGTATTTGAAACCAATCATTGTTCTGTCTGTTGACAGCTTCAGTGCTTACAAATCCACAAGAATTGTTGTTTTTTAGGAACATCTCAGACAAACAGCTTTTACATCAGCAGTGAGGGACAGCAATTAAACACGCTGGACACTCTTCAAGGAAGTCAAACCATCAAATGGATTTGTATTGAACTATTGAACTATAACAGAAAAAATAAACTAAAGATTTTGCATTTTAGGCTAAGTTAGGATGTGATGCTGTATTTGTTTACCTAATGCAAGTTTAAAATACTAGTGGCAAACCTTTAAACTGCAATAGCCATTATATGCCACATCACACTGGTAAAAGGATTTTTTTTTTTCCTTGCGTTTTATTAGCTCACTTTGTTAAGTCTAAATTTTTTTTGCTTGCTTATTCTTTGTTGTTTAAAAGGTGCTTTGCAAATAAAGTGTATAAGAAATATAATTGTCCAGCTTATTGCCATCAACAGGTTATTACAGAAACAACACCCGATGCCCATCAATTCAAATTAGAGATACAGTGAGATTTGAGTGTTATCTTTCACAGCCAGAGTTGTGTCCTGAGAACTCTGTCCCTCACTGACGTCATACTTTGGCCATCCTAAACAGGAATAGCCAGCACTGTAACAGTATAACTAACAAGGTGCCAGGTAAGAATATAGCAATGCAGATCATGGTTTTGCTGAATTATGTCATATATAATGCTATTCCAGTGCTCTTCCTTGGTAGATAAGGACTACAAGAACTGTATAGCTGGCAGCTGCTGGCCAATGGATCTTGAACATGTCCAAAATGTCCAGAGCAAATGGAACAACCTCTCAGAAATCCCCAGACTGTGAAATTACCATCAGTGAATGTGCCTTAGTAATTTAATTCTGTCATCTTCTCTCAGTCAAGAAAAAGCACATCTGCTTTCAATAATATTACCGTCTCTCTTTACCTCCGGACTAGGAACTTGAATATTTTAGTACGGGGGTTCAATTTTTCATTATAGAAACAAGGAAAAACTGTCTGACTAACTGGGCAGTATACATATAAAGGAGATTTATATGATTTAGGCAGCAGCAGGAATCATTGTATTACTCACAGAAAATTTATAATAGTAAATAATGCTGTGCCACAGAAGCAAATGGTCCTATTTCTGTTTACCAAGAGTTAAGGATAAATGTGATCAATATTCAACTCCTTCAGTAAAAGGTAGTTTGACACTCGGACAGCTGTCAGCATCTTACAGTTCCTGACCAAAACACACAGTTTAACAAGAGTAATGAATTCATTTAATTCCCCAGAAAACATTCAAATGATTTTCCATTTTTTATTAATGTCCGGACTTCTGCTTTGAAATATCAATGCATTTTCTGAAAAAGTACAATTTTGCAGCCATATAACCTCTATTCTTTGAAATCACTCTTACAGCAAGACACATTTCCCCCAAAGGGCTTTGCTCCATATATCCTAGGGCTGAATCCTGAAAGTCAGTGCTCAGGATTGTCGCTTGTCATGGTCACAAGGTTGTTTGTGTCTTTTGAGTTTTGGATTCCTGCTTTGATTTCATTATCATTTGACACATGCTGAGCTTCTGTTCTTGTTGCATTGTTTTTTTAAGTTGATTTGTATTTGGATTTCAATGGTTTTCTAGAATCCTTGAGGTTTCTTATGAATTTTTTTATGTTCCTGTTTTGACTTTTTGTCTATTAGAGATGACTTTCAGTTTTGCGATCCTGTATTTTGGTTCATGTCTTGATTTTTTAGTAGTGTAGGTTTAGATCCCATAACATTTCTTCATCTGTTCTTCCCTCTGTCTGGCCGTTTTGTTAGTGCCTCTTTCCCTGTTTTTGTAATCATGTCTACTGCTAGTCATGTCTCTATGTTTAAAATCAGCCCTTTGGAAGCTTCCCGTTTTACTTCGAAGGTTAGTTGTCTTCCACAGCTTGTGTTTTATTCCTCTTCTCTTCTCTTCTCTTCTCTGGTTCCCTGATTTGTTCAAACCTGTATTTATTACATTCACCTGCATCTCATTCCCCTCCAGTTTGTCATTCCTTAATCAGCCATCAGTGTACAAATAGTTCTGTCACCCTCTTTGATCTTGTCACGTCGTTTGTTAATACTCACCGTTGAATTGCATGATGTTGTGTGTGTGTGTGTGTGTGTGTGTGTGTGTGTGTGTGTGTGTGTGTGTGTGTGTGTGTGTGTGTGTGTGTGTGTGTGTGTGTGTGTGTGTCTTCCATTCTTCCTCATCACACTCCACATTACATGTATCATCTGATGAAATGAAGCGATAATATTGCTACTGGCCAAAGAAAACGCTTGCTGATCAAAGGCCGGTGACAGAACTATACTGACTAATGTTAATAGGACATAGCTGCTGTCAGTGTTAAGCACTTTCAATTTAATATTATCTATATGGCGCCAAATCACAACAAGCAGTTGCCTCAAGTAAGTATCTACGGTAGTTACTTACTGTAACTGGATATGTCAAAGTTTCACAGTAACATCTATCCAGATGTTTGCTGCTGGTTTCTGAAATGTTAAAGACACTGCAACATATTTTACTCTTAAAGTACCCTTAAAACTTTTTTTAAATCATCACAGTGAAATAAGCTGCACTCAGTAATTCTGAGTACCAGTGATTATACTGCCTAAATATGCTAATTCCATTAGAGACAATTTAAAAGAAATACAAAAAATACAAATAAAAATAAAAAGCGACACTTTCATGCATAAATTGTGAGTAAATTATACTCACTACACTAGACCCACTACATGCCCATGCTGCTGTACTATTTGATCTGTGATTTTAGCCCATTTTTAGACAGTTACTAGGACACATAAAACTATATCATTCATAATGAAATTTTGCTGCATTTAAATTGCATTTCACTGTCATGAAATTAAAATGATACAATGCTTGTGCCTACACACACGTGCCATCCAGTAGGCACACCTGTTCTCCATTTTCAGTCAGTAGAGCTCCTGACCATCTCACAAGACCCCTGACTGCCTGTTGATCTACACATGCGGAAACCTATCGGAAAGCCTGATAAATAATTACCTGATCTAAAGCTCTGGGTTCTGGAATTCATCCCTGGAGAAAGAGGGGAGAAGCTTTGATTTCTGTTTGGTTACTAAACCAGTGAAACTTAACTGACCATTGTTCCCAGTTTGCCCAGTTCTGGTGAAAGAAAGGAGGAACCCTTATTTGTGTTTGGCAGCTTGCCTAACGAGACTTATTTTAGTATTGTTCCAGCCTGTGAAGGTGCTTAGAGACTTGCTTGAAAATACCTGATCAAAGTTCAACCTGAAATACTTACCTGAGAATTTTACTGTTATTCATCCTGAAAATTCTGTGTTAAGACTGTCACATTTTACAGTAAGATGTATATGCAATTTTTTTTTCTGTATGGGCATTTGGGATTATGTTTATTAGCATTTTTGTCTTGTAACTACTTTGTGGAATTCATACCCTCATGCTAGGAATAGACTGTTTTTGTGACACTTAAAATTTGAACACCTATTAAAAAAAAAAAAAAGAAAGAAAGAAAAAGAAAAATCCCCATGGAGTATTAGCCTACAGGCCATCAAACACAAAGGAGCAGTAGTTGAGATTTACTGAAGGGAATTAAGTGAAAATCTTCTCTAATCAGTAATAAATACCTTAGCCCATATAAAGCTGAACCAGATGGATAAATTAACATCTGTATTTATTTAATGACTGCACACACTATGTCAAGAGAGGGTCAAGAGTATGCAGTTTGCCACTTCATTTGACTGAGCGATCTACTAATTGGATTCTTGATCCCTGGAAGAAGCTTTGCTAATCAATGCGCGCAACTTGTCTTTGAAATAAAAATCTGCAAGCTGCAGTTTGCTCATATATTAAAGTCACAATAATAAATAAAAGAAGAAATAAGATGACACAAGTCCAGATTAAGTACAAGATTTATGACACCATAGTGGAAAATCCATTAGTAGTAATCATACTGGAATATGCTAAGCACTCTTTTTCCTGGTGTACAATGAAAATATCTGTGATATTATAAAATCTTTAAAAACTTGCTTGTTCTATCAAGGGAAAAGAAGAGGAAAGTGTGACTGCTACAGGCAACAGAAATATAGACGGTTCTTGGGAAGACAACTCACACTGAACCAGAGCATAAAAATGACTTCAATCTGGAAAGCAGTCTCTATCATCTGATCCCCTGCAAAGTGAGCTGCACAGGATATTCAACCATGTTAAGATTCAAGATTCAAGATTCAAGATTCAAGAAGTTTATTGTCATGTACACCGCAAAACACTGTGGTTATGCTGAGCAATGAAATTCTTACTTGCGACTGCTTTACAAACAATTGAAATAAGCAACTAAGTTAAAATAAAATTTAAGAACTAGTATATTAGGAAAGTAAAAGTAGAAAATAAAAATAAATAAATAATAAAGCAAGTGCAATATATACAGATATATACAGATGAAAGAAAGGCAGGTAATCACAGTTTGGTAATCAGTCAGTGGTTCAGTAGCCTGATGGCCTGTGGATAGAAACTGTTTTTTAGTCTGGTTGTTCTTGCTTTTACACTCCTGTAACGTCTGCCAGACGGCAGGAGTGTGAACAGTGTGTGCTGTGGGTGGGTACGGTCCTTGATGATGTTGTGTGCCCTCTTTATTACCCGGGTATTATAAGTGTCCTGTAGTGATGGGAAGGCAGCTCCACAGATGAATTGTGCTGTTTTGATGACACGCTGGAGAGCCTTCCTGTCCTGACTGGTGCAGTTTCCATACCACACCGTGATGGAGTTTGTCAGGATGCTCTCCACAGTGCATCTGTAAAAGTTGCTGAGGAGCTTAGGGGATAATCCGAATTTCCTCAGTTTCCTTAAGAAGAAGAGTCTCTGCTGAGCTTTCTTGACAGTCTGTGCTGTGTTGTAGGTCCAGGTGAGGTCTTCACTGATGTGGGTGCCAAGGAATTTGAAGGTCTTCACTCTCTCCACCTGAGTCCCGTTGATGAATAATGGAGCATGCTGGTCTCTTCTCTTCCTCGGGTCAATAATCATCTCCTTAGTCTTCTCTGTATTTAAGGAGAGATTATTTTCCTGGCACCAGGACACCAGCTGGGCCACCTCTTCCCTGTAAGCTGCTTCCTCTCCCCCAGTAATCAGCCCAATGACGGTGGTGTCGTCAGCAAACTTGACGATGGAGGTGTTGCTTTGGGAGGGGATGCAGTCGTAGGTGAAGAGGGTGTACAGGAGAGGACTGAGCACACAGCCTTGTGGGGTCCCAGTGCTCACTGTCTTTGTTTCTGATGTCCTGGTACCAACTCTGACTGCCTGAGGTCTGTCTGTAAGGAAGTCCAAGACCCAGCGGCAGAGGGAGGGTGGTATTCCGAGGGTGAACAGCTTTTCAACCAGCCTGCTTGGGATGACGGTGTTGAAAGCTGAACTGTAGTCTATAAACAGCATTCGAACATAAGTGTCCTTATTTTCAAGGTGTGAGAGGGCTGTATGGATGGCTGCATTAACAGCATCATCAGTTGAACGGTTCTGACGGTATGCAAATTGCAGGGGATCTAATGTGTCCGGAATGGATCCTTTAATATGGGACATGACCATCCTCTCAAAGTACTTCATTACAAGTGAAGTGAGTGCAATGGGACGATAGTCATTCAAAGAGGTTGTGTTGGTTTTCTTGGGGAGGGGCACTATAGTGGTGGACTTGAAGCATGTGGGCACAGATGATTGGGAGAGGGACAAATTAAAAATATCTGTAAAAACCTCGGCCAGCTCTGAAGAGCAGACCCTCAGAGCACGGCCAGGGATGTTGTCGGGGCCAGGTGCTTTTCGGGGGTTGGTCCTCCTCAGGGCCTTGCACACCTCAGTCGATGTTACAGTGGGTGAAGAGCTCTGTGTTGCCTCCGGTAGTAGAATCTCTCTACGTTGGATGGAGTTGAGGGTTAAGTAAGATTTCAAATTGTAGGGAGCAAAAACGCTAAGTTCAAAGGGAATCAAACTGCGTAGAGAACAAGTGAACAAATATTCACTGGCAAGCAAGATTATCCATCAGCCATAATAGCACCTTGCTAAAATCCCCAGAACAAAGCTGGCAAATTAGTCCACATGCTGTATGTTTGTAAGTATTGTCATCAGATGCATTCTTCTTTTGGTCTTCACAAAGGCTGCTATTACTCATCCAACAAAAAAGAAAAGTAAATAACTTTATTTGTTTAGCACTTTTAAAAAACAGAGTTACAAAGTGCTTCACAGTTTGAATGAAAGCCACGTAAGTATACATGTTCCGAACATACAGACACATAATCATATGTTCAGACATTCATTCCAACATACACACTTGTAAACAAGCAAGTAGCTAAAAAATATGGCCCATTAAAAAAGAAAAGTTTAGGGAAAGCTAACCTATAAAAAAAAAAGTGTTTTCAGCAGTCCTTTGAAACAAGTCACAGACTCAGCTAACCTGTTGAAGGTTCAAGAAGGCTGAGTCAAAGTTTTGGTGTCATAAACTCAAAAGCATGATCACCTCTGGTTTTAAAGTTTGAGTGTGGAACAGTTAGGAGGTCAGTGGACCAGAGTGGCCAGCTGCAGTGATAAGGTCTCAGTAGGTCTGACATACAAACAGGGGCCTGTCCATGGAGCGCTTTATATGTTAATAACAGGTTTTTAAAGTGGATTCTGAGTTTCACTGGAAGCCAATGAAGGGATGCAAGAATAGCGGTGATAGCTGAACGCTGGCTAGTTTTTGTTAGCAGCCTTGCCGCTGCATTGTGCACCAATTGGAGACGGGCTATGAAGGACTGAGATATGCACGTAAAAAGTGAGTTACCATATTCAAGGCAGGGGCTCCACATATGAGGGATGCAGATAAGGACAGATATTGGTTAATATGAAGTCTGAAGTATCTGTCAGTTAAGTACAGTGAAGACCATTTAAGAGCAGTACCAAGCAGTACCCAGTTTTGTAATCTGTTGATAACAGTGGCATGATCAACCATATCAAAGGCTGCAGATAAATCTAGGAGGACTAAAAGGGATTGTTTGCCATTTTCTGAGTGCATAAGAATATCATTAGTACTTTTTAATAAAGCTGTTTCAGTGCTGTGGTTTTGTAACCAGACTGTAATTTATCAAATATGTTGTTACTTTAAACTAGCTGAAGGAGCTGATGAGCAGCAACTTTCTCAAGGATTTTAGAAATAAAATGCAGTGTGGAAATTGTCCTGTAATTATCTAAAACAGTGGGATCTAAGGAGAATTTTTAAACAGAGGAAAGATGCTGGCTGTTTTAAAGTAATCTGGAATGCAGCTCGATGAAAGGGAGTGATCTATAATAGAGAGAAGCCAGGGTGAGATGGCAGGTAGAATCTAATTAATTTAGGAGGGATAATGTAGATTGGACAGTAAGAAGTGCGCACAGGTAAAACAATATCAAGGAGATGGAAATTAGTTTAAACTTGGAGAACAAAATTGGCTGAGGGACTTGGGTAGTTTGAAGGCGTACAACTTAAATTGTGACCTGATACTGTTGTTCTTGATAGTATTTTTAAATTTTTTTTGGTAGTCATTACAAGACATAGCATGGGGGAAAAAACTGTTTAGTCAGAAAGGACCATATTTTTACTTTCATGTGCTCTGATTTCCATGCATAGACACTTTAGTCTATATCTAGTTTAGGTTTAGCTTATTTTTTTAGGGACCCTGTAACAATCTCTAAGGACATGATTTCCTTTTTTTATACAGTGAGGAAGGAGCTTAATTTGATCAACCAGATGCTAAATCTGGAACACATGCATTTCCCTGAGGTACAGAAGACCTGTCCTATAAATATAATTTTAAACAATATTCCTCAACATGGTCCACGGAGATCTTCTAATATACATACTGTACATTGTGTGCCTGTAAGTAGAAAAACCTCTGGAGACCATTTGTGGGGCCTTTGAAAATTCTTTCACTATTTCACTTTGTATTGCTTATGGAATGTGCTGTACACGCTAAGTATACATGTAGACCGACAGTCAAACAGTCGGTGATGATGAGTAACACTAATGTGCATGCTGATGCAACACACTATTAAACCATTTTAAATGCAAATTTAAATTGTGTCTGTTCATACTCATTTTCATTTATTAGCATTTCAGTGGTCTGGAATTTAAAAGGTCTTGGTTTTGGTAAAATGTTTCTGAAACTAAGTAATAGTCAGCATTTTAAATGGAATATTATGCTTCTGCTTTACAGTGTTCATTTTTTACTGAAAGACACCTTATCGCCTCTGTTAACAGTGAACGTAGTTATCTGTTGATGAAAGGTAGGTGCTGGTCACTGTCCACAGCAGTCTCAGACAATGATGGTGGCATAGACTGGCTTCCATTTATGTTACTCTTCAGTTTTTGATGTTATTCAGATCTGTTGGTCTATAACGGATATATAGGATGAGCAAGTTGGGGGTAGGAATTAATAAACATTTGCTTCCTCCTACTCCTACAAAAAAAAAGTCACTGATTGCATGCAGACTTGTTTTTTATGTGTATTAACTTACATGTTCGAAATAAAGATCGATTGATTGGGTATTCCTTTGTTCAATTAAACTTGTATTTATTTACATTTACACCAATGCCTTGTGCTAGAGTGTATTTTCTTATCTTCAATTGTGTGGTGATTATTTTTCATACATGGGTGAAATAGTGGCAAATTCAGTTGACTTCAGTTCAGTTTTATTTATATAGCACCAAATCACAACAATCACCTTAAGGAGCTTTGTATTGTAAGGTAACAATGCTACAATAATACAGAGAAAACTCTTGGAGGATCTCATACGGGCCAGCACTTGGCGACAGTATGAAGGGAAAAACTCCCTTTTAACAGGAAGAACCCTCCGGCAGAACCAGACTCAGGGAGGGGCAGTCATCTGCCATGATGGGAGGGAGACAGGACAAAAGAAACACTGTGGAAGAGAGCCAGAGGTTAATAATAACTAATGACTTCATGCAGAGTGGAGTATAAACACAGTGAAAAGAGGTGCGTGAAGAAGAAACACTCAGTGCATCATGGGAAGCCCCCCTTTCCTGGATCAAGAATTATGGTGACTTAAATGTATTGCATTATCTGCATGATCCTACTCCATTAAATGTTAAGTCTGCATGCTGAGGGGCGCCTGGGTGGCTCAGTGGTGAAGTCGGCAACCACATGCATATGACGCGTTGCGCTGCGAGCGATGCAGGTTCCAGTACCAGCCTGTCACCAATTTGCCTGCGTGTCTTCCCCCATTTCCTGTCTCTCTCCACTACGAATAAAAGCCGCTGTGGCCAAAAAAAAAAAAAAAAAAAGTCTGTAAGTTGTGATATTACAATTAATGTGGAAGTGGGTGAAACACAAGAAACAATATTTTTGACTGCTCAGCCACCTCTCTCCACTCTACACCAACTAATAGAGAGAAGCAAAACATTTTGTGCCTTTGGGGATCAGAGCTTTACTTGTTTTAGTGTGCTTAAATCCACGGGGTTAATAAGCATCACAGGGTGCTGCCAGAGAAAGGAGGGGAATCGATAACCTGATAGAACACAGCCAAGACAAAACAAGGTGTCCTCCATCTATGATGCAGCTGGGCTGATTGAATCCGATGTGTTGTATTACAAGTCCTGGCATGCTGCTCTGTAGTTTACCTCCAATTAAGGCCACAGACCCGGTTACCCTCTCACCTATGCAAGATGAACACCATGTTCCAGTGAACACTGGTAGAATGATGTGACTTGCATCTAAAAGCAGGAGCTGGCCTTTGCACATTCCAGATGCCCGCGGTCATCTGCCTGTCAGTCTTATGTCTTAGTCATTAAGGCAGATCAAAGGTCTTTCAAAGTTTTCTTTTTTCCCAGCTTTTTTTTTTTCCTTCCTTGTGAAACTCTTCTGAAATACCTGACCTAACCTTGTATCAATTGTGTGATATCATTGTAGCATTTGCTTTACATTGTGGAAGGGTGCATTTTTTTTTACCTCAATTTTTAAAATTAAATTTCAATCTTGCTCAAGTATTTTCCGTCCATCTTCTTCCGTTTATCTGGGGCCGGATTGCAGGGACAGCAGCCCAAGCAAAGAAGCCCAGACCTCCCTCTCCCCAGCGACCTTCTCCAGCTCATCCAGGGGGAGCACAAGGCTTTCCCAGGCCAGCTGAGAGATATAGCCCCCGTTTACACAATGCCGTTTCCACTGGAAACTGTGTCATTTTGATGCGTTTCAGCCTTCCGTTTACACGATAGCGTTTCAGAAATGATCTGCTTTTACACAATGACACATGAAACAATGAAAACAATGTAGTTCCCATGCCAGGCCACAAGTTGGCATTGGTTTTCTCTTCACAAAGCTTGTTTACGCAAGACATGCATGCGTGGAGGGACACAGTAGGAAGCGCGGCAAATTGTTCATTACTTACAAAACGGCCAATGTGAGAGGATTTGTGTGGACGGACGATGAGGTTGGATCGCTGCTGCACACAACACTGAATTACAAAACTGTAAAAACACAAGGAAAGCACAAGAAGCACTCGTGAATCCGCGAGTACTGTTTATCAATTTGCGCATGCGTGGAAAACTGTGGCCATCACAACCATAGCGCGCATGTGCGAGTCACCCGTTTTCAAATCACCCCGGTTTCAAGCGTTTACACGAGAACCCAAGCCGGTGCGTTTCTGAAACACTCCACTCTGGACCCCGTTTCCGAAACACATCGTTTTCACTCCGTTGTCGTGTAAATGGAAGGCCGAAACGCATCAAAACGACGCCGTTTTCTTTTTGAGAAGGTGTCGTGTAAATGGGGCCATAATCACTTGCAGGAACTTGTCCCTGGGTCTGAGTCAGCACTCCACACTTTGTCCGCTGAAGACCATGGCCCCAAACTCAGAGGTGTTAATTCTCATGCCAGCCATTTCACACTTGGTTGTGAACCATTCCACTGCGATCTGGAGGCCACCACCTGATGACACCAACAGGACCACACAATCCGCAAAAAGCAGAGATGATATTCTGAGGCCACCATGGTGGAAGCCTTCTGCCAATTAGCTATGCCTAGAAATTCTGTCCATAAAAATTCTGAACAGAATCGGGGACAAAGGACAGCCCTGGCGAGGAAACAAGCCCAGGAAACAAGTCCGATTTATGACCGGTATTTGCACTTTAGTTAGCACTCAGCACCTTTTTACTTGAGAAATATACGTACACATGAGAACTCTTAAATATTTATTGATTATTTACTGAGCATTTTAATGATTGGTGTGGTTCTAATTGGTGTTTTAATTATAAATGAGAATATATTACTGGTTACGTGTTTTAATTGCTTTTTGGAAAGTGTGTGAATACTCCTGCCATATTTCTAGCAAGGTGTGGCTCATCAGCAGCTGGGTATAAAAGTGGGCTGCTAATTACTCAGTCGGCTTCTCTTTTCTTTTGTCTGTGCTGTTGGAATGGGTCACACTTGTGTCACAAGGCAAGCTGAGGCAAGTGTTGTAAATTGAGCCTTGATAAATAAAAATGAAAAAATGTGGACTATACTAAATCAAGTCTCTGCCTGCAATGATTAAAGCCTTGCCACTCAATGGTCATTTGTCACACTAACTAAGCCATTTTTTAAAAATGAGCAGAGAATAGAGTGTCACTTTTACTATTATTTGAAAATGACAGTAAAAATGAAACAAATATTTCTCTAACTCATGTACTGTATAACTAAAAGTTGAATGTATTGTGCTTCTGTCATCTTTCACATTTCCTAAATGTTGTTAGATTTTTAGCTAGAATGTTTTAAAACAAGGAATACCACCCATTATATCATAAAATTAGAATATCATGAAACAGTTGATTTATTTCAGTAATTCCATTCAAAAAATGAAACTTGTATATTATATTCATTCATTACACACAGACTGATATATTTCAAATGTTTATTTCTTTTAATTTTGATGATTATAACTGACAACTAATGAAAACCCCAAATTGAGTATTTCAGAAAATTAGAATATGTTGGCCAACTGAAAAGTATGAACATGAAAAGTATGAGCATGTACAGCACTCAGTACTTAGTTGGGGCTCCTTTTGCCTAAATTCCTGCAGCAATGCGGCGTG
The DNA here is from genome assembly GCF_007364275.1 of Archocentrus centrarchus. NCBI lineage: Eukaryota > Metazoa > Chordata > Actinopteri > Cichliformes > Cichlidae > Archocentrus > Archocentrus centrarchus. Next base: position 7,705,763 of record NC_044359.1, on the reverse strand, counting down.
GCATGGAGTCGATCAGTCCGTGGCACTGCTCAGGTGTTATGAGAGCCCAGGTTGCTCTGATAGTGGCCTTCAGCTCTTCTGAATTGTTGGGTCTGACGTATCGCATCTTCCTCTTTAAATCCCACAAAGATTTTCTATGGGGTTAAGGTCAGGCGAGTTTGCTGGCCAATTAAGAACAGGGATACCATGGTCCTTAAACCAGGTACTGGTAGCTTTGGCACTGTGTGCAGGTGCCAGGTCCTGTTGGAAGATGAAATCTGCATCTCCATAAAGTTGGTCAGCAGCAGGAAGCATGAAGTGCTCTAAAACTTCCTGGTAGACGGCTGCGTTGACCTTGGATCTCAGAAAACACAGTGGACCAACACCAGCAGATGACATGGCAGGGGAGTGGTGGCCTAGGGGAGAAGAAGAGGGTTCATCACTGAGAGGACCCTGGTTCAAATCCTCGGGCTGGCATCACTGTGGGTCCCTGAGCAAGCCCACCCCCCCAGGTTGCTCCCTTGGCTGCCCCCTGCTCCATGCTGTGCTGTGTGTACTACATACTCCATGTGTGTGATGGGTTAAATGCAGAGAATGAACCTCACTGCATGTATATGTATGTGACAAATAAAGCTCTTTCTTCTTTCTTCAAACCATCACTGACTGTGGAAACTTTACACTGGACCTCAGCCAACGTGGATTCTGTGCCTTTCCTCTCTTCCTCCAGACTCTGGGACCTTGATTTCCAAAGGAAGTGCAACATTGACTTTGATCAGAGAACATAACTTTGGAGCACTCAGCAGCAGTCCAGTCCTTTTTGTCTTTAGCCCAGGCGAGACGTTTCTGACGCCATCTCTTGTTCAAGAGTGGCTCGACACGAGGACTGCGCCAGCTGAAATCCATGTCTGCATACGTCTGTGATTGGTGGTTCTTGAAGCACTGACTCCAGCTGCAGTCCACTCTTTGTGTATCTCGCCCACATTTTTGAATGGCTTTTGTTCCACAATTCTCTCCAGGGTGCAGTTATCTCTATTGCTTGGACACTTTTTTCTACCACATCTTTTCCTTCCCTTCGCCTCTCTATTAATGTGCTTGGACACAGAGCTCTGTGAACAGACAGCCTCTTAAGCAATGACCTTTTGTCTCTTGCCCTCCTTGTGCAAGGTGTCAAAGGTCGTCTTTTGGACAACTGTCGAGTCAGCAGTCTTCCCCATGATTGTGTAGCCTACAGAACTAGACTGAGAGACCATTTAAAGGCCTTTGCAGGTGTTTGGAGTTAATTAGCTGATTAGAGTGTGGCACCAGGTGTCTTTAATATTGAACCTTTTCACAATATTCTAAATTTCTGAGATACTGAATTTGGGGTTTTCATTAGTTGTCAATTATAATCATCAAAATTAAAAGAAACAAACATTTGAAATATATCAGTCTGTGTGTAATGAATGAATATAATATACAAGTTTCACTTTTTGAATGGAATTACTGAAATAAATCAACTGTTTCATGATATTCTAATTTTATGACCAGCACCTGTATCTATTCAGCAGGGTGGAACAGCTGCCATTACATGGTGTGATAACAAGCTGCTAGGAAGCAGAGCTGATCACCTCTGGTGATAAGACTGGTAACATATGATAAATGCAATTCAGTTGGCTGATGATGTTACAGTCAAATGTAAATCTAAGCATTTGACCCAAAAAAAAAAAAAAAAAAAAAAAAAAAAACTTTATTTATGTCACTTTGCTTAGTTAGGAATTACATAACTTTTTGTTTTTGTTTTTTTAAGTACTGTATCCAACATACCCCTTTCCTTTTTAACACTGATAAACACAAGACTCATAAATTGCATTGTAGTAATTAAAAATACATGCACAACCCCAGTTTCAAAAAAGTTGGGATGCTGTGTAAAAATGTAAATAAAAACAGAATGCAATGATCTGCAAATATCATAAGCCATCTTTTATTCACAATAGAATATAGAAAGCATACCAAATGCTTAAACTGAGAAAATGTATTTTTTCATGAAAAATATTAGCTCATTTGAATTTGATGGCAGCAAAAAGTGTCAGCAACAGTTGCGACAGGGGGCAACAAAAGGCTGAAAAATTGAGTGTGACTAAAAGGAAAGAGATGAACAAACATTTTACAGCTAATTAGGTTAATCATCATCAAAGGATTCTGAGAATCTGGAGAAATCTGTGTGGAAGGAACAAGGCCGAAAATCAATATTGGATACTTGTGATCATCAGGCCCTCAAGCACTACTGCATTAAAAACAGACATGATTCTGTCATGGAAATCATTGCATGGGTTCAGGAACACTTCCAGAAATCACTGTCTGTAAACACAGTTCATCGTACCATCCATAGGTGCAGGCTAAAGCTTTATCATGCAAGGATGAAGCAATGTGTGATCCAGAAACTCTGGATCACACATGGTTCATAAACTCATTTAAACTAATTTAAAATGGAGTACGTGGAAAACTGTTCTCTGCTCAGATAATTCAAAATCTCAAAATGTTTACAGAAAATATAGACCCTGCATCCTCCAGACTAAAGAGGAAAGGCACCATCAATGCTAAAAGCCAGCCATCCTTTGGAGGAAGCTCCTTTTCACTGCTTGTATTTGTGGTCTCATTCTTTTGGCCACCAGCCAAAGCTCATGACCATAGGTGAGGGTAGGGACGTAGGTTGACTGGTAAATCAACAGCTTCGCTTTCACACTCAGCTCCCTCTTTACCACGACAGACTGGTGCAGACACAGCCCGAATCCGTCTGTCAATTTCCCGCTTCCTTGTCCTGTCACTCGTGAACAACACCCCGAGATACTTAAACTCTGGGTCAGCAGCTCATCCCTGAGCCAGAGTGGGCACACCACCCTTTTCCAGCTGAGGACCATGGCCTGAGACTTAAAGTTGTTGATTCTCATGCTCCAGCTGCTTCACACTTGGCTGCAAACCATTCCACTGCGAGCTGGAGGCCACCACCTGATGAAGCCAACAGGACCACATCATCCACAAAAAGCTATGATGAGATTCTGACGCCACCAATGCGGAAGTCTAAAAATTCTGTCCATAAAAATTATGAACAGAATCAGTGACAAAGGGCAGCCCTGACGAAGTCCAATGCCCACAGGGAACGAGTCCGACTTATTACCAGCAACACCAACCACGCTCTCGCTCCAGTTGTACAGGGATTGAATAGCTGGCAACAATGGGCCAGACACCCCATACTCCCGAATCACCCCCTACAGGATACCCTGAGGTTGAATGCCTTCTCCAAGTCCACAAAACACATGTAGACTGGATGGGCAAACTCCCATGCACACTCATATCCTTGAGAGGATAAAGAGCTGGTCCAGCATTCCGCAACCAGGACATAAATCCTCTTGCATCCGAGGTTTGACTAATGGACAGACCCTGCTTTCCAGCACTCTGGTATAGACCTGACCAATGAGGCTGAGGTGTGCGATCCCCCGATAATGGTAGCACACCCTCCGGTCTCCGTTCTTAAATATGGGGACCACCACCCTGGTCTGCCAGTCCAGTGGCACCACCCCAGAGCTCCACACGATGTTGTAGAGGCGTGTCAGCCAAGACAGCCTTACAACATTCAGAGCCTTCAGTAACTCAGGGCGAATCTTGCCCACTCCAGGGGCCCTGTGACCAAAGAGTTGTTTACCCACCTCCGTGACCTCACCCCCAGTGATGGGCAAGTTACCCACCTCATCCCCAGATCCTGCTTCCACTACAGAAGGTGTGTTGAGGAGGTCCTCAAAGTATTTCTTCCACCGCCTGACTATAGCCTCAGTTGAATTCAGCAGCACCCCACCTGCACTATAGACTGTGTGAGTAGAGCACCCCTTTTCCATCCTGACAGTTTATCATAATCACTTCGAGGCTATCCAAAAGCCTTTGTCCATAGCCTCACCAAACTCCTCCCACACCCGAGTTTTTGCTTCGGCAACTGCCCAGGCTGCGTTCTGCTTGGCTCACCGGTACCCATCAGCTGCCTCTGGAGTCCCACAGGCTAACCAAGACCAATAGGACTCCTTCTTCAACTTGATGGCTCCCTTCACCTCCAGTGACCACCATCTGGTTCGAGGATTGCCACCACAACAGGCACCAACCACTTTGCAGCCACAGCTCTGAGCAGCAGCCTCAACAATGGAGGTGTGGAACATGGTCCATTCAAACTCATTGTCCTCTGCCTCCCTCAGAATGCTGTCAAAGTTCTGCCAAAGGTGAGAGTTGAAGATCTCGCGAACTGAGGCCTCTGCCAGGCATTCCCAGTGCACCCTCACAGTACATTTAGGTGCACCAAGTCTGTCCCGCCACCTGATTCAATTCACCAGGTGGTGATCAGTTGACAGCTCAGCTCCTCTCTTCACCCAAGTGTCCAGAACATACGGTTGCAGTTGTGATGAGACGATTACTAACTTAATCATTGACTTGCGACCTAAGGTGTCCTGGTGCCACGTGCACTTAGCGACATCCTTATGTTCAAACATGGTGTTTGTTATAGACAAACTGTGGTTTGCACAGAAGTCCAATAACAAAACACCATTTGGGTTCAGATCAGGCAGGCCGTTCCTCCCAATCACGTCCATCCAGGTCTCACTGTCATTGTCCATGTAAGCACTGAAATCTCCCAGCAGGACGATGGAGTCACCAGATGGAGCACCCTTGAGCACCCCACCTAGCGACTCCAAGAAGGGTGGGTACTCTGAACTGTCATTTGGCGCATAAGCACAAACAACAGTCAGGACCCGTTCCACGACCCGAAGGTGCAGAGAGGCAACCCTCTTGTCTACCAGTGAAAACTCCAACATACAGACAGCAAGCCGGGGGATACAAGAATACCCACCCCAGCTCATCACCTCTTACCGAGGTCAACTCCAGACTGGAACAGAGTCCTACCCCTCTCCAGGAGACTGGTTCCAGAGCCCGGGCCATGCATTGAGGTAAGCCCAACTATATCTAACTAGTGTCTCTCAACCTCATGCACTAACTCAGGCTCCTTCCCCACCAGAGAGGTGACATTCCATGTCTCAATAGTCAGTCTTGATAGCCGGGGATTGGTCCGCCAGGGCCTCCACCCTTAGCCAAAGCCCGACACATATTGTACTAAGCTTTGTACTAAGCCCGACACACACCAACTCCTGCAGGCCCACCACCTGCAGGAGGTGGTGGAGCCTCTTTGGGCTGCACCCGGCTGGAACCATGGGCTAATGACCGGCCACCAGACACTCTCCCTTGAGCTCCCACCCCAGGCCTGGTTCCAGGGTGGGGCCCCGGTAACCCTATCCTGAGCAGGGTAAATGCTTCCATGGGGGTCTTTGTAGTCGTTCTTTGTCTGGCCCCTCACCCAGGACCAATTTGCCATGAGAGACCCTGCCAGGGGGACAAGCCCCGAGACAACAAAGCTTCTTGGATCACTGGGACACACAACCCCCTCCACCACGATAAGGTGGTGATTCACGTAGGAGTTTCCTTTGCTCTATTGTGAATAAAACATGGATTTATAAGATTTTTATGTACATTATACACAGCACTCCAATTTTTTTTTTTTTAGGGTCAGGAGGGAGACTGGCATTGTATTTAAAAGGTACACGTTTCCATTTTTTTTCTCTTTTTGCTTGACTGTCCATCTGCTTGCTCTCTTGAATGTCATAACAAAACTGCTTATGATTGACTTCAAACTTGGAAAGTATTATATTCTTCTGATGCTCCTTCTGTTATGTTTTGCCATGTGATCTATAAATTATTACTGCTAATTTGATAACAGCATTTTTTCCTCATCTCCATGCTGATAGACAGATGGACTCTCAGATGTAAACAATCAGAGCCAGACAGCAAATGATGGTGTACCACAGTGTGTGTTATTGTCAGATGATAATCTTCCTGACAGCTCTGTCTATGTTCACACTAAACAAATCTAAGAGGAAAACTGTTTGCTTGACTGTCTGTCCATCTGCTTGTCTTGTGGAATGTAAAAACATGTTATTTAATGTAGGAGAGGCTTGATTGTTGTTCTGGAAATAGATTAATTCAGTAATTGTTATTTAATGACCTCAGACCCTATAAGGAAGTCAAAGTAGAGGTACCTTTCTTCTGCAGTGAGAGGAACCAACAGATGAAGTTTGAATGTCTGGCAAGATTCTCGCACTCTTTATTGAACCCTGTAGGAAAATGCATTCTCTGCATTTCACCAATCCTAGGATGGTCAACCATTGTGTAGCACATGGGAACCAATTCCAGATGTAACGATATAGTATCATATAGTATCAAGAATACAGGATGCAATCACAAAGTTCTGAAATATCTAAGTAAATTTAAAATAATTTTTTTAAACAGTCATACCTATAAATAAAATTTCTCATGTCCCCTTCAAGGTTGTCTTCTTGGACAGAACAGCAAACATGACTTCTATTTTTTAATCACTCCCTGTAATGCTACAATCACAAGTTGAAAAACAAAATTACTGTGACTGTTTCCAATGAATTTGCAATCTCATTGCTTTGAAATGGTTGTTTAGAAGACAGGAACCAGGTGACCACTTCTCAGTCAGTTGCTGTCTTCGGGTTTGTGACCACTTCTCAGTCAGTTGCTGTCTTCAAAGCAATCAAGACGGTGACAAAATGGCAATAAGATGGAGTCAGACAGCTGTTTGCAATGGAATGGAGTTAATTTGGCAGTATGAACATTCTGGTTGTGGTAATATGGTGATTAACTGTGATAAATCAGCAAAAAATGCAAATCTTTTGCCTCTACATACACAGAAATTCACACTAATAACTTACATTCAGAGTTTAGGCAGAACCTCATAGATTTAAAACATAAATTGATATACTGATGTTGCTCCTGGACATCAGTTTAATTGCAAAATGATGTAGGCACCCAGCAACCCTGCTCTTATGTTGGAATATCATCAGAAGCCACAAGTTCACAAGCAGTTGAGTTGAGTCCACTATTACAAAAAACAGATGAATTATGCCTATCTATTGTGTTGGCAGTGTTTGGTAGGCAGCAATAACTTGTAAACCTTGGCCAGTCTGAGCATGATTACAGTGATTGCAAACAGAAAGTGGTTGCCACAACTACGTGCAGTCATTTGCCAAATGCAAAAAAAATCAGCACAATCAGATTTTTCCTTGTCGCAAGGAAGTTGCCATCCTATTTTTACCTAACAGTAAAACCCATTATGACTAGAGTGCTTGTTGGGCTGCAATGTGCTTAATGTCTCAAAACAGTGACCCTTCATCTTGAAATTTGAAGTTAAAGATTTGTTTGATGCACCTATAGTATAGAAACGGCAAGCTGCACAGGACTACTGAGAAAGTCACCGTGTGAGATCCTCCATCTGCTCCAGTACCTTTTTTTAAAAAATATATATTTCTGGGGGCTTTGTAGCTTTTGTTGAGATAGGACAGTGTAGAGAAGACAGAAAAGCTTGGAGAGAGAGCAGGGGATAACACATAGTGGATGGCCTCAAAGCAGACTCTACTCCCAGCCCCTGCAGTAGCCTTATGGCATATGGGTCACCTGCTTGACCCAGTGAGCTATACAGCACCTCTGAGCCAATTTAATAAACTGAGATTTTTTTAAATAAAATCTGCAGTCATTAAATTCTTAAACTCTTGAATTGGTCATTTAAAATATAATGCTAGAATTGCATTCTATGAAAAGGCTCTAATTCAGATTTATGCCGAAAGGAATTCTGAAGGAAGTATGTGAAGAAACGAAGTGGGCTGGGGCGGAGGGCATTGTACATCTCATTTTAGTCCTGGTGTTTGATTAATGTGTCCTTTCTTTTCAGAGTAGCTATTTACTGAGAAATCTGATGAGACAATCAGATTCATACTGTAACATTATTCCTGCAGCACAGTGAATGAATGCACTTTTTATGGGGCCATTGTTTTAATGATGGATTGCGCACTGCAGCTAGAGAAAATCGAATACATTACAGTCTGAGTTTTAACAACATCATTGAAGTTTTGCTTGCTCTGCTCTTTTACACATACAGCATGTTAAAAGCTGATGACAAAACTAATTTCCTTTCCCAATTTTATGCCTCTGAATTCCATTAAACTTGAATTAACAAATGTGAAATTCATTATACTAAACAACCTATGCTGATTGAACAGCTTGCGCTGACATTTGGCATGAGGCAGGTAGTGCATTGTTGACCTCTCTGAGCATGTACTGCAGTTTATTGTTCGAGAAAGTAGAACATGTAAGATCTAAAGAGCAATTTTGTTGGACTTGTGCATTCATTCACTACACTACAGTGCAAAAGTCTTCATTTATTTCTTTATATTTTGCTTCCAAAAAGCCAGACTTTCTTGTTAAAGTGGTCTTGAGCAATAGTTCTCCAGGCTTTCTGAAGGACTTTCAAAGTGTTTCTATGAACATTGGCTGCTTTTCCATTATTTTTCAGTCCAGTCCTTGTCACCGACCATTGTCAGATGAATTTTTGTTTGTTAGACCACTAAATATTGAGCTATGATCATTCAAGCATAAAAAGACACCTAAATCAAGGGAAAGTTGGATAAAATTTGATTCTTCAAATCTCTTCAAAATATCATACAGTTTGGGGTCTAATATTGAATTTTGCTGCAATGGCTTTCTGCTTCATCTCTGGATTTGCTTCCGCAAATTTTATAATCTCATATTTCTGCTCGTAAGTGCAAATCTTTCGCTTACGCTTGTCTCCTGCGCTTGCCATGATTGTCTCTGGTGATCATGAACGGATTCGCGCAGTGCAGCCAATCCAGATGTCATGTGACTGTCTAGACACTCAAGCGATCTCCAGGCATTGTTAGTGTGTGTAATTGTGCATGAACAAGCCGATGCATGGAATTTGCGTAGATCGTACAAACTGGAAGTGCGCATGGCGGCAGCTGAGGAGGGCATTAGCACTAAACTCATCTGACTTATGCGATCACATTTAATCGGAAATGTGTTACAATGGGACCAGATTTTTCATCCAAGGTATGCGAAAATCCGATTTAGGAGATGATTTTTACTGGAATTAACGTTAGGAACATTCGGGACCTGCAGGAGCCATCTGACTAGATAGAAAATCTGATTTGTGTGACTTCAACTTAGGCGATTCTTACTGTGTGTGTGTATAATCTACAGCAAATGAACAGTAGGGCTGCAACTAATGACTATTTTGATAGTCGATTAGTCATCGACTATTGAAACGATTAGTCGACTAATCGGATTATGAATCACATAATTATGAAATGACACTTATTTAGCTTTTACATTTTGCATAAGTCAGGGCTTTCAAACTGTTTTGGAGTAGCTGGGGGGCATGTCAAAGTACCAGGCGCCTTATGACCGAGACCGAAGCCATGACGGCAGCAGACGATATGAAGTCACATGGCAGTCGTGAATTAATCAAATGGCTCAGATTGAAAGAACGTAAATATTGTCACATGCGTCCACATGGCGCTGGATACGGAGAAGGTGGACCGCGCAATTTTTTTTTTTTAGGAAAATTAAAAAGTAGAGTGGAGTAGGTGGAAAATGCGCCTGCCGCCGGCATAATTTGAAAGCCCTGCCATAAGGTTATTTAAAATGTGGTAGTAACACATACTTTTAAAAAACTTTTAATCAGGTTTGCTACTGATATAGCTTTAACGGTCCATTTTTCCAACCATAAAAAAAAAAGTAAAACAAAGTTGGCACAGTTTCACCAGTATCCCCCATCACTAAACGTGCCGCTGAATGCTATCCGGTCTTTAAGTCGGACATCATTTCTGGGTCCAAATGCTTCTAAATAAACAGCAACGGTATAACCAATGACTGTTCACTACTAAATATGATTGTAACATACCTTATCAACTGCAGCCATTTCCGCTTTCCTTTCTCATCAGTAAAATCACAGCTGAGTGTGTTTTTTTCGAGTTAAAACAACCAGGGACACAGCATTGTGGAAAATTGATCACGTGACAGTTTGGACACGCAAATGGAGTTCTACGTCATCACTTAACAACCGGATTGCGCATGTGTGAAGCTCGCCAGAGATAGACAGACAGGAAGATGTCTCACTACGTTAAAAAAAAAATTACCAGTAATAATAAACGACTATTATCGACAATTAAATTCGTCAACTATTTTTATTGTCGATTATTGTCGACAATGTCGACTAGTCGTTGCAGCCCTAATGAACAGTATCTGAAAGTCATCATTTTTATAAAAAATTGTAAAAAAAAACTTTTTAAAATCCAACAAAGATCTGATACAGGACCTGAGAAATGCTTCTGGCCCTTCAGTTGATCCATTTACTGTTTGCCAAAGTCTCATAAGACACAATCTCAACGGAAAGGTAGCTGTCAAGTCATTCTTAACAAAGGAAAGCAGGGAGAAAAGGTGGAGGTTTGCCAAATTACACAATAACTCCACTTATAATCACTGGCAACAAGTCTGATGGAGCGATGAATTCCAATTTGAAATTTTTGGTTGAAATCCTCATCAGTATGAACAGAGGAGGTCAGGAGAGAGGTGCACCAAAGAGAATATACAGCCATCTGTAAAACATGATGGTGGCTCTGTCATCATTTAGGGCTTCATTTCAGCCAGTGTTCTTGGGGGACTGTCAAAACTGATGGAATTATAAAAATAAAAATATACCATCATATTTTGATCCAATATGGCTTCATTTTTCAGTATGACAATGGTCCCAAACACATTGCCAATACAATAAAAGCATACTTGGATAGAAAACACACAACAGAGCCTGGACCTCAACATTACTGAAGCAGTGTAGGTTCATCTTGACAGACAATATCAAAGGAAGAGCTTTGGTATGCCCTTCAAGAAGCCTGGAGGACTATTGTATAAACTCATTTTTTGCCTTATATGCTTATTTCTATGAATGTTTGCACATGTTTTATGAAATCAATGCACCTATTTTCTATTTTTAAAGTAAAATAGAAATAGAAATGAATGGGGGCTGCAGATGGAAATATGATTTAAGCCTTCTGTCGTCCTGACTGACAGTGTCTCAGTTGTGCTTCACAGTATCTCTTCAAAAAAGTGGACCAGAAAGAAACCTTGATCACCCAGATTTTCTTCTGGAAAAAGACAAAAAAGAAGAAAGAAAGAAAGATCAGTTACGGTTATTTTATTTCTGTAATTTTGTGATGGCCAAACTGCAACACTTCTTGACAAATGTGGTATAGACATAGTTTAATGCATTGCAATTGCTGCTAGTAACTCTGTAAACACATTAAAACTATTACTATTGAGCAGTACGTATATATATACAGAAGTGCAATAAAATGCTTAGTCCGGGGGTTTAGTGATGCAGTAGTGCAATAAATACAATTATATTAGTAGTATAAGGACAGTCTTGTAATATAAATGGACCAGCATTTAAATAGCACTTTTCTAGTCTTACTGAGCAGGCAAAGTGCTTTAGACTACAAGCCACATTCGGTCCACCATACATTTGTATAGTGCTGTACACTTTAAGAACTTTCACATTCATGGCTAATTTAGCATCACAAATTAAACTAGCCTGCATTTCTTTGGATTGTGAGAGGAAACCGGAGTACTCAAGCAGGTACACAATAAAATATGTAGATGCCACACAGAAAAGCCCCCACTGTAGCTTAAAACCAGGAGCCTTATTGCTGTGTGGAGAGAGTTATATATACACGATAGTTTCTTAGGTTAATGGCCTTAAACTAAATACACATTTAAATATTATATTTGAAAAGAAAAACATTTCCATTATTGCCCTTACAAATTCCAAATACCACCCAAATACAGCATCATAGTAACATCAGTGGACTGAATAAACAGTAGAAAAGGACAAAATCCCAATGACAGGGAAAAGGTAAATAAAATGGCCTGAGAAATGTGAAGGACATTTACACTCAAAGAGAGACAGATGATAAAGTACCAGTAACAAGCTGTCAGATTTCAAAGCATGAAAAATTAGCATGTTGCATGGTGGTGCCGTGGTTTGCACTCAGCTCACATTAGCCAGCTGGGGCCTTTCTGTGTGGAGTTTTGGTGTTTCCCCTGTGCACTCCAGTTTCCTCCCACACCTTCTTAGGTAATTTGGTGACTCTAAATTGGCCATAGATGTGAATGATTGTCACTCAGTGTTAGTGACCTGTTCTTATTATACCCTATTTCTTTCACTATGACAAGTGGGATAGTTTTCCACTGTCTAATTGAGCTTGTTGGGCTGAAAACCATTCTGCTAATTAAAGAAACCTGTAAAATCTGGAGAGACTCTGCTGTACATGTTTTCTTTCTCAGTTATCCACATCTCTTTCTATCCTGGTTAAAACCAGTTTGCACTGTTCTGTGAAAAGTTACAGTATAGTGCATACTATTGTATGAAATCTTACATTTCTTGTCTATTTATAATATGGAAAAGCCCTCATTTCTCACAACCAACTATTTTTTTGTTGTTGTTCACCCCAATTTTGTGTTATAATTGAACCACCAAAGGCTCCACCTTCACTTACTAAATTATTTCATCAGCAGAACAGTTCTGAGCAGTGCTAATAATTGGAAATGGACTTTCTAATATATAGTTAGCCTTTTTATATGCCTAAACTTGCATAAGGGAATATAAGTTATTGTTGCAGAAAATGATCATACACAGATATACTGTTTTATATTTGATACATATAAAAGAAATATAAAAAATATAAAAGAAAAAAAAATGCAATGCAATTTCAAAATAGTCCAAAATGTTTGAGCTTGATGTATGTAGCCTATGTAGTAATATAATATGCAAGGGAAAAAAGCATAAGCATACTTCAAACAACAAAAATCCTAAAATACCAACTAGAAATACCATTTACTGTGAATTGTATTATAAATTTCTTATCCCTCACAGATTTCTCATATAAAGCAGGTAATCTTGGATGTTATTCATCAGACAGAGAAAATGTCATATGCGGTGCATTGAGGCACAGATGGCTTTTATTCCTCTGAAGATTTTTTTATTACCACACCAAAAATGTAAATCTGCTAATCTGTCCGGTTTTAATGCCAAGGACTTATGTTCCAGGTGAAACAAACTAATAAAAAATAAGGCTTGAAAGACTTTTCAAACCTCCAGATGGAAATGGGGTAATTGTTTGATCTAGGTGGAGTAGATTTTGGATGAAAAGAGTGTGTGTGCATTTGTGTGTGTGCATGTGTTTCATTTACCCAGCTGTGTCCTTACTGCAAAACACTGCCAGCCTGCAGAGCAGCAGGTGCCACGAACGAAAACTTCACCCACTGATTTTGCTGATAAGCACACCTTCAATCACAGATGGAGGACTAATCAGTGAAATCACCTGTGTGATGGTTGTTTTGAATGCAGCCTTGCAGAATCAGTGTTTGTTGATATGTGGGTTGGAGATGTGTGGTTGGAGAACAGTAATTTATGGTAAAAGATTTAACACTAAAAGTGAATAAATGTATATTTATTGTTAACACGTTAGTCTGGAAGCTGAAAATTATGCACAGTGCTGTGCATAAAATAACAAATGTGCTATGATCCAGATACATTCAGATTCAACTTTAATGTCAGGATTTAATGGTTAGATGGTAGATTTTGATGTTTTATAGCAAATTATCAACCCACTTTACGCCTTATGTGTAACATAAATGAGCATTTAATGGGATGGAGGACGTTTTTATTTAGTCTTAAGTATTCAAACAAAGCCATTCAGGATTTCATGTTTTGTCGATGTTTGTTGATTCTTTGACTATGTCCACATGTACATGAGTAATTTTTACGACAGGAATTTTTTTGTTTATTGTTTTACTTTTGAAAAATAACATGAAAATATAAAAACACAAAGTGTTGTCATGCGCATGCCAAACCCACAGGTGGCGTTACAACTAATAGTACAGAAATAGTATAGAAATAACATGACACACAGTCCGATGTCAAAAACAGAGAGGAAAATGCACAAATTTGATGCTGCAAGACAAAATGTGTTTTCCTTTACCACACATAAACAAAGAGACAGTTTCTGAAAATTTTCACCCTGGAAGGGGATTTTTTAAAAAAAAATACAAAACAGATTTCAATAAACTGAAATGCCATTTTATGTGTGGAAGAAAGGTCAAAATGCACAGAAAAGTTTACCAAAATACCCGTGGACAGAGTTTTGGGAGCAAATTCCTCAGCTGCCAGACTTAGGGCTCATCAACTAATCACCAATCAACACGGCTCTTTATCACCTACTTGCCACTTTGTCCATCAACGTCCAAGTGCTTAAGTGCACTTAATAACTGTCACTTAGTAAGAAGAGATGAGTTTAAAGTAATGAACATTTTTCAGTAATAATGTATTTGATAATTGGACTGAGACAAAATGTCCCATTGCAGAGAAATGGTGCCTGATTATGGTAGAAAATCAAACAGAACATTTAGAGTCTTGATGCCTGTAATGGACACATGACAGACAGAAGGTATCTAAGAATAACATGGGGATAGTGGTGGGTTGCAGAAATAGGTCCAAAAGGCAGAATAGAACAGTGTTTTAAAGAGAAACTAATTAGCTTGTAGAATGCAGGCTAGAATATTACTGAATCAAAGGGTTGATGGCAGGATTGAGTTTGACAGCATGGGGGAAAAATGCAGAAATGAAAATTAAAAATATAAATAAGAGCAGGAAAAGACTCACACACCCAGGAATGCAGGCAGACATGAGAACACAGTTATTCTTCGCTGAACTTGAGTAAAAACTTAATTTCTTATGCTGGCGCTGAGCTAATCCCACTCTTCTCACTTCCTGCATGCTTGCCACACTCCATTGATTTCTCCAGTCTCCAGCAACCTGCCAGAACTCTAAGAATCATCTGGTCGACATCATTTACCCTGCTTTATTTGGTAAACCTAATTTCTGTCTGAGTAACATGCTGCATTGGAGTTCAGTTCTTTGCAAAACATCGAAATTTCTGACGTTGGAAAACAGAGAACTATTAAATGTAGGGCATTTATGCATGAAAATTAAGAAATCAGCAAATCAGTGAATGGACATTATCAATAACGTTATATTTTACACGACTCATTTACATATCCATGTACAGTATTTTGTGCACTTTTCATGTCATTGTCCAGTTAAACTACTTTTTCTCCCATCAGGTGACTCTCCTGCCAGCAAAACAAACCATGAACTGCAGTACATCACAATCATATTATTTTTTTTACCACGTTGCTCATGTGGTTGGCAACAACTACAGAGGGCTCCCTCATCTATGACTGTCAAATACAACTAAAAATATATCTGATGCCAAAAAAAACCAGCTTTGTTTAAAATTCAGTATCAGAAACCTGAGCATCTTTAAAAAGGGAGTGACAGAAAAATCAGTCAGCAGATGAGCTCCCGTCTTAATGGGGAGCTGGCAGTTTAATTAAATAAATGCAGATTTCAGCTGCTCTCTGACTGATAAATCTAATTTTGCAGCTACAGCTGAACAGAATGTTAGATGCAGATTTTGAATTCAAAACTTGGGTTTGATGTCTTAAGTGCATCATAATTTAGCGAAGTTTGTGTGTGTGTGTGTGTGTGTGTGTCTTTTCTCACTTAATTAAATTTATCAGTTGATTAAGTTTTCTTTCAGCTATTCAGAGTTAATTGATCAAAGTTTAATAAAAGTTACACATGCACCTGGAGAAAATGTCAGCATGAGTCCCAGAGAAAATGGCTAGTTTCAGTTTCCTGTGTACTCAAAGCCTGTAAAATGAGGCAGGCTGATGGAACATGTGAAACACAATAATAGGTTCCCTTTTGTTGTATAAGTCGACTTTCTAGATAGAAACAGGATTTTAAACATTATAGAAAGGATATGAAAGGATGTATTCTTATATTATTTGAGTGTTTAATAGAGAGAGGAACAAGCTGTCTTTCTGACACTGGAGGGACCACACTGTTGCTCTGTGAACTTATATTTGAATACTACTTGTCGTCCAGCTCTAATGGAATCAACACTATGGCCATCTGTCAGACAGCCTGTGGGCTGTGATGTGCGGTTGGTGAGCACAGTTGGTGTAATGAGCCACAAAAGGAGTGACAGTGGAGAAGTCCTGTGGCGGAAACGTGCATTTATCTTTGTCTGCAGGGAGTCACCTAATGACCTTTTCAGGCCAAACCTTGAACTCTTTTGGCAATTCAATTCAATTCAATTCAATTTTATTTATATATCTACAAATCACAACAAACAGTCGCATCAAGGCATTTTATATTGTAAGGTAAAGACCCTACTATAATTACAGAGAAAACCCAACAGTCAAAACGACCCCCTAAGAGCAGCACTTTGCAACAGTGGGAAGGAAAAACTTCCTTTTAACAGGAAGAAACCTCCAGCAGAACCAGGCTCAGGGAGGGGGGTCATCTGCCATGACTGGTTGGGGCTGAGGGGGGAGAGATGAGACAAAAGACATGCTGTGGAAGAGAGCCAGAGATTAATAATAACTAGTGATTAATGCAGAGTGTGGTATAAACAGAGTAAAAAGACCCCCCCACCCCACCCAGCAGCCCAGGCCTATTGCAGCATAACTAAGGAATGGCTCAGGGTCACCTGATCCAGCCATAACTATAAGCTAAATTTTGCAGAAGTGTCTTTTCCGTATAACAATCGCAGAATGAGTTGATTGTCTTCATATTTTCCTTCAAATAGAACAATCAGAATGCATAAAGGTAGAAAATGCAGCATTTCCATGAAATGGCCTTGTAACATTTTAAAGCAGAGCCTTCAGTTACTCACCGCAGACTTTTAGTTTTTTACAAGAAACACACGTACTGTAACACTGAGTACTGTGTTGAGCCATGCTCCTTCTGTGTCTTAGGTCTAATCTTGGGTTGTGTACTATTTGGCTGTAAATATATATTATCTGTGCCTACTATCTGCCTTTCCCGTTATAACAATGAAGAACTGGAAAATTATCAGTGGAACTTAGAGGCACGTAGGTGAGTGTACAACTAAAATAGTCACATGGTTCAGAAGACATATTTGTTGTCAAACAGAATACCCACATTAGCAGCTATCCACAAATATTTGGTCAGAAACAGTTCATCAATTATTTAGCATTAGCAAAATGATGTCTTGACAGTGCCAACACATCCAGCTCTTTATTTACTGGTAGCATGTTCTGGTAGGAGACGATGGTAGGAGACGATGGTAGTTGTTGGGGCAATGTCTTTATCTTGCTTAGAAATAATTGCTGGGTGGGGACAAGGATGTCCATACTAAGTTAGACTGTAAAACGTAATACTGCTGCCAAGGATGTTAGATGATTATGACTTTTTTTTAGCCTTATTTCAGCAAGTCATCAACTAAATGACCATTGGTTGCTTGTATCCACTTTCTAAAATGTGTTAAATGGCACAGTGAAGTTTGGATCTTTTTTTTTTTTTAGCTTTCACTAGCTCTTTACTTTGGCTTTCACATCCTGTTTGTTTTTGTTTATAAAAAGGTTAACTTTTACAGCATTAAAACCTGTTAGTAGGTTCCATTACGAGGTTTCTGGGTGTGAAGATATGCCTCATTGAAATTGCCAGTTTTAGAATATACTAGCATTTAGTGCTCTTACAGTCTAGTGAAAGTACTTTTCAGTGAAACCCACATATTCATAAAACACTTTATGCATTTTAGTCCTTCATCTGCATTCAGCATACATCAACAGCCACTTTAAAATCACCAGTTAACCTAACACATTTGTCTTTTTATGTTCTCCCCATGCAGGTTTCCTCCATGTACTTCCACTTCCACCCACAGTCTGAAGTCCTACTAGAAAGGCCTCAGATGATCAGGAGATTTGAACCCAGAGCTTTCATGCTGTGAGATGACACTGACGTTGGCAATAACCACTGATCAACCATGCTGCCCATTTTCTGGCAGAAGGCATTCTCCCCTTTTCACATTGCCTTGGGGACACACAGAGACACTGCATCCATTTTACTACAGCAGATGGCGTACAGTACAGTGCAGGGAGCAAGATGATATGAGGCTGTATCATTATCCCTGAAGGCACATTCTGCTGCAGTTTTTGGGGTTTCTACTCAGTCATAATCAGCTGCTACTGGTACAAGGCTTTCTTCCCATCATAAACAAGTGAGAGAGAGCCTACTTTCTTCTATACTTTACCAGTTTCTTTCTGGAAACCAAAAAACTGCTCCTTTATCTTCCGTAACATGTATATACATGTGTGTTTTTCCTCTAACGTCATCCCTTTCTACAGTATGTTGTTCAGAAAGTCATAAATAAAAGAAGTTATCAAAGACAAAATGCCAAATATCATCCAAAAACCTTACTTAACCATTTGAAGTTTTCAACCAAAGTCTACTTTTCCTTACATCCATAAATATTTAACAGACACAAAGGCGGATTGTGAATTCACACCTTACATAGGAGTAAAGGACTTCACTGAAGGTGTGGTTTCAGTACTTTTATTGATTTTGGTTATCACTTATTTGCCTTTGGATTGTATTGTAATGGCTGCATATCCAAGACAAAGGGTCACACTTAAACCTTAGGGTGTGTGTGATGCTTCACACCACAACATAAAAGTCTGTTTTTTAGGAATCCTGACTTGATAGTTCTTTCTACTCACCTGCTATGTTTGCTTGCCTATCTTTGTATTTTTCTGGCTTCTCTAACAGGTTTCACAAATGTTGCAAGTGATAAAAACACACTGTTCAGCATCCCTTTATAAACCAGTGAGAGATGCTTCACAACCAGTCTTTGTATTTCTACGACCTTCATCCTGTGCAGTCTTCAGCTGTAGGTTAGGAACCATAAAATCTGATCTTATTTTTGCTGAAAGCTTCCCAGGTAGACTTTAAAAATGTATTTATATATACTTTTTTAGCAGTGCAGACATCAGTGGGAATTGGTGGTATTTAATAGCAAATGAATGACTGACTTGCACTTTATTGCTTTGACTCTTAAATGTCACTGATGAAGGGCTGCCCATATTAAATCACATCATTTTATTTCAAAACCAAGGATAGCTTTTTGAACGCAATAAATTCTTCTGTGGTGTTTGACTGATAAAGTATTTCAGTACTCTCAATAATAGCATATTTCTTTATCTAGATTCACCAGAAGGTGAAGCAACCATATACTCTGAGCCAAAAGAACAAGAAGCCTTTGCTCATTCATTATTTATTCACTATTTTATAGCCCATAGCTTCTCATTCAAGTTTAGTAAAGCTGGCAGGCTGTGTTTACATTCAGCTCCAGTCTATTATTTATGCAAGATAATCATCATTATGTATGAGTGAGTGAGTGTGAGTGAGTGGGTGGGCGGGTGGGTACTGTCGAAACAATACAGTAGGCCTATAGTTTAAAGAATATTGCATTCAGTACAGTCTGAATGTGTACGACTCCAAGTTAAACCACAGTTCAGAGATTTTTTTTTGTGTGTGTGTTGTGTTTGGTGTCATCCAGCCACAGTTATTATGTGCAAAACACTCTTGCTCTAAACAGTGAAATATGGAACTTATAGATAACTTCCTTGGGGTTAGGGAATATAAATGTTTCACCATTTCCTTCAGGACCTTACATAAGTTTCCACTGAACATGAATGTGCCACTGAAAGTAAAATTTAGAAATGCTGAGATATATTATGCAAATAGACTCATTCTGTTATTGCAGACTAATAGATAATCTGACCTTTTCTGGACCTCAAGCTGTTATTTAAATTAAACAGCCTGGGAAGTTTCCATGCATTCATCTATTATCGTCCTCCTATTCGAAGTCGACATCCGTCTCACCAGCAACACTTTTCAGTTTTTCCTGGGAGAACCCACATCATTCCCATGACAAGCAATATAATCTAGGTTCTGTGTCTTCCCCAGGATCTCCTCCTCCTAGTTGGGGAGTGGCCAGAAAACTTCCTAAGGAAGGCACCCAGGAGGCATCCTAACCAGATTCCCAAACCACCTTAACTGCCTCTTTTCAGCAGGGAGAGGCTCCTTCCAGATGTCAGAGCTCCTCATCTATCTCCAAGGCTGCGCCCAGCCACTCTATGGATGGAACTCATTTCAGGTGCTTGTATTTGCAGAACTGCACACGCTTACAGCACACCCCACGTGGGATACCCGGTGGACCCTCAAAACACATGTAGACTGAATGGTCAAACTCCTTCAATCCTTTCAGAAGTCCTGTAAGGCCAAAGATCTGGTCCACTGTTCCACGTCCAGGACAGAAGCCACACAGCATCCTGAATCTAAGGTTGTACAGTCGGTCAGAGCCTCCTTCACTTGGCCTTTAAGGTTTACAGATATAATGACATTCGGTGTAGTGGTGTTCAAGTCTTCATGAAACTCTTTGTCTATGTGAAACTCCATCTTTCTGTTGTTTTCTGTAAGTTATCTGGAGGAAAGAAGGAAGAAGCTTTATCCTAATGAGTGTAGTGAGCAGCTCATCCACTGAGGTTAATTGTAACACATCAAAGTCAGTTGCCTGTTCTCTGAAAATTAAAGGCTGATGTCATCAGGTGCATCCACTGAAGTTTGTTATTCATCGTAATTGGTGTTTCCTGATTCCCACAGTGTGATTTGTGAGACTGAAGGTTTCCTCATGCTGCCTTTGTTACTCATTACACATAAATGTTGGGCATATGAAGCTGTGGAAATGATATGGGAGAAAGTATGTGCTACTACCTACAGTAAGTGCATATAAAGTTGCATATAAAAAATGAACCGCATGGACTGTCCCTGTGTCAGATCAGCTTGTCATGTTTGCATGTTTGATATACTTTTAGTTTCTGTTTTATATCCCCTTCCTCGTGGTTACCTTCAACCATTTTTTCATGCATTTCCTTGCACCTCCCTGTTTATGAATGTGTATTTTGACTGACTTCCCGTTTAGATTTTAATAATGCTTTTTTTTTTATTATTCTGGGTCTTTCGAGCTTTTGTTTCTTGTCTTTGTCTGTTTCCCCTCTATTATATATGTTAAATACATTTCACCAGTGTT
This sequence comes from Archocentrus centrarchus, assembly GCF_007364275.1. NCBI lineage: Eukaryota > Metazoa > Chordata > Actinopteri > Cichliformes > Cichlidae > Archocentrus > Archocentrus centrarchus. Next base: position 7,684,824 of record NC_044359.1, on the reverse strand, counting down.
TTGTTAGTTTCATGTGTATTTTTAATCCTAAGACCCTCTCATTAGTCGCCAGTCTGTTTCCTCACTTGCTCATGTTTCTTGTTTATTCCTTGGCTTCCTGCTTTGTTTGGACTGTTCAACCCACCCTGCTAGTGTTTTTTTTTTTTTTTTTTTTTTTTTGGGGGGGGGGGGGGGGGTGGGGGTGGGGGGGTCCTAGAAGTTTCTATGAGCTTCATTAAAGGTTGATTTGTTTTGCTTCCATACAGTTTCTCAGAATCTGAGTTCTGTTTTTGAAAAACAGAATAAATCTTGCTTTCAGAAACAGAGAAATAACTTGTATTTTTTTTTATAAAAAGCATAGGTTTGACAGTGACACTCTTTTCAAAAGAAGGGAAAAAAACCATTAAAAATTTGCAGACTGAAAGCCTTCCTATTTGTGTGTCAACACAAATCTGAAGTGTCACACAACATGTCACAAGCACAGCCGTGACTGAATTCAGTGAGGAATAATCCTGTGAATATTCTGCTATTAGATTTTTTTTTTTTTTTTTTTGCTGAATCTTATTGGTGCAGCTCTGCATGAGAAACACATATTTCTGTTTTATTAAGACCAACATATGATTTTTTTTTTTTAAAGACTTCTTTACAACACAGATTGAAACTCAGCAGAGCCCTCCTCCATCTGTCTTTCTGGAGAGCTTGAAAGAACAAAGACTGTACAGAGATGGGAGGAACACAATACCTGCAGAGGTGTAAAATCAATGCCTGTGTTGGTGTGATTAGAGCTCTCCTTCTGAACTCAATATTTTTTCCCAACGCTTAAAGGTCATAGAGCAGTACATGTTATATAAATAAAGTTATGTAAATATCATGAAAATGTCTTTAAAGTGTTAAAATTAAAAGTAATTTATGCAGGAAGAAAAACATTCACTACAACATTAGATCATTATGGCTTTTAAACTAATGTAAAACAAGGTATACTTGCCTCATACTTCCCTGGGTTTAGAAGTACAATGGACACCAAGAAAGGGCTAATAATTAGCCAGTAAGCATAATGGGTGGGTGGGAGAAACGTCATTGTCAACCTGTGTGTTGTGATGGAGATATATGTTTCTTTTTGTCACTTCTGTGGCATGGCTAATGAACAACAACTGGAGGACTTTTTACTTCCTCCACCCCACATCTGAAACCCCAGCAAACCGCATATAATGTCATAGCTATGCATTAATATTAACTGGAAAGGATTCAGTTCAGGCAGATATGTAAGGCCAAGGTCAAACAGGCCTAGAGACTGATCACAAGGGAAAAACAAATATGATATAATTACTGGAGGTTGCTGACTGATGCTGGCTGGAATCGGTGGCAAAGAGGGTGCTGCACTAAAAACCTCCTAGTGATTGTTTTGCTTGCAAGCAGAGAAGTTGGTGCCTTTTATGCAAATGCTGGGCTTACCGCAGAAAACACTCTCCAAACTTACTCTGTAAGCTGTACTGAAACTTGAAGAAGTGCAACACAAACTGGAAATGGAGAACATCTTCAAACTCCTTCAAAGTAAAAGGTACTGCTGTAACCAACAGCCAACACACTTCAAAGGGTGTAGCTTTTACTTTGAAGATGAATGGTCTCTGCTTTCAGTTGGCATCACATTGTTCACAGTTTCACTGTTGGTTGGCAAGCAGTTTATGAGTGACTGCTGCAACGTTGGTGTCTTCCATATAAACTACAGGTAACCACGGCAGCATGCCAGCGACAAGAACAAGGAGATCATCAGTGCAGCATCATAAACTTCCTTGTGATGAATTTCACACTAGTGACTGCCAGTAACTTGGGCAAACCACTCCTCAACCAGTCCCGGAATACACACTTTACCCTAGTAACCTACTGAATGGGTGACTGGGGGGGTTTCCTGTCATTACTGAACGATGGCTAGTGCTAATAGCAGCACCTGCTAGCAAACTTGGTGATGGCAATCCAGTATCTTAACAGCTGAAATTAACAGCCCAGCGAGCACAACACACACACACACACACATACACGGATGTAGAGAGCAGTGGAGGTGTGGAAAAACGGGTCAGCGAGGATCCACTTGGTGTTGAAGGGTCGTTTGTTCCAAAGGACAGAAATCTGTCGCAGCGAGCGAGAACTTTAGTGCTGCTAATGTGGGTGAAACGCACATAAACGAAGCATCAAACAACAAATTTGTGTCGAGAATTTTTTTATAATTATTATAATTATTCGAGTTACTCGAGGAATCGTTGCAGCCTTAGTTTGAAGTGAAGTTTATTTCCAACTACTTTGTATGCAACTGCAGCAAAGGATTTTGTTTTCATTATAGAAAATTATATTTATCAGTTGATACTTTAGCTTTCAGATTTGTTTCTGTTTTTTTCTGTTTTGCTTTTGTTGGCGGGAGACTTTCTAGTGTTAATTTCCTTATTTTATTCTATTCTATTCTTGTTTGTGTTTGTTTCTTTATACCACAGACAGATGAGATGGGAGCTGCACATTCACATCTCAAACTGACATATCCAGTCAATGACTTGCATTTTCTTGTGCTTGAGTCTTTCATTTGAGGCTCTAAACAAATCATTATTTGTAAAATATACTTCTTATCAGGATCAGTTTTTGTCCACGGACCCACTGCTGCTTAGCTTATGTTTAGACACTTGCTTAGACATCATTATTACTGTTGTATAATGAAAATATTGTTCTTTGTCTAAGAGCAACCAAAACTGAGTATTTCTTTGTATTTCTTAGATGTAAAAAAAAAATGCTGATGCCGAAATGCACACTCATGGGTTCTAATTTGATTCCCATAGTGATTTAGCAGTTAATGTCATTAGTGCCTTGCTCATGTAAACTTGAACAGAACACACACAACAGCTGAATCCAATTTGATCTCTTGCTGGGCTGCCTGGTCCATCTCAAACTAAGCATGCTGACAGCTTTTGGAAAAGCAGCCCTAATGCAAGAATTCATATTAAATTCATGAGGAATACTGCTAATATTTAATATTTCAGAGTGTAAAAACAGAACACAGCTTGTGCTGTGAGCTGTTTGTATATTTGTAAATGCTTACAGTTTATGGAAAGAGGAGCCTCAATGTGACAGATTATTAAAAAGCTGTCACACTGCTGTGAGATGTATCTACTTGCACCTATTAGGGCATCTATTTTTCATCACTGAGTGGCTCACCAAGCACTGCAAAATGTACAATTTCCTCTACAACAATGCATCAGATGTACTCAGAAACAAGCCCTTTTCACGTGTTGTTGTGGTTTCTCCTGGGAAATTTAACTTTCATCATTCAGATGCTCTCCTTCCTGAAATAGATTTCAGGCCATTACTGGAGCAGATGGAATAGAGGAAACCGCACCAAGTTTTTCAAGAAAACATATTTTGCATAAATGCCGTTATTGACATCATAGGACCCCATGAGTATTGTCAAATAGACCGACCCTGTCATTCTCCAGAATGCTCCTTCAGCCAAGTTAAACTGTCAGTGTCAATGTCTAGAGACAAATGGACTCCATCCCTTTCTCGGGTAATGTCGCACTAATGAACAGAACCAATTTCCACCAAATTAAAATTCATTTGCATAAGGCTTAAGTGCATCTGGCGGATACATTTCCATAAGCCTGACAGGGCTTAGGGGCAGCACTTGAGGCGTTGCTCTGCTTGTAATAACTGAATTAAATTTTTATTAGAAGCAGCTAATTTCAAGTGAAGGAAATTACTTTGACAAGTCGGGTGGTTTTTTGGGACACTGCACAGAGGCGAGGCAGGCATATTAGAGAGGCTTTTCACTCTTCACGCTTCTTTATGTGACAGATTCATGCTGCTGAACATGGAGCAAGGTTCTGAATGTCACATTGTGTGTCGATGTGTGTGTGTATGTGGTATTTAGATGTAATGTCTGCTACAAAAATTGCTCCATGAAGGATTAATGAATTTTGTGAGCTGGATGAAACTGAAGTAAGTAGGTCATGTGTAGAATTTTATGTCTGAAGGCGTTCAAATAAGGGGGCTTCACAAGCACTGGTGCTGACCATTGCTAAATTTAGATAACCAGCACTGACTAATATTTGTTCTATCAGCATACATAGAATCAAATGCATAAGAAAAGCTCATCATCATCATGGCTAAAATTAGGAATTTTGACCTACTTCTCCTATTCCACTGCGTTTTGATTTTACTCCACTGAGGTTTTCCTTTTTAATGCTTTACTTTATGCACATTTACTTTATGAGTTACTTGGAGTTCTCATCAATTACAGATACAACAGGCACCTAGTCTTACCAAAGAGTTCTGCAAGCAACCCTGGGATGCAATGATAGACTGACAAAAGGCAGTGAGTAAATAGATAATGAAGTGTGGCATTTAGCAGCTAAACTAAGCTAAATTAAGATATTTTCCGGAGGTGATGCGAGACATCAGTCATCATTTTGCACTTCATCATCAGTTCATGTGTTTTTAAGTCAGTTTAAGAAAGTAATACCCATAGAGTGCTTAATATATAGCTTTTCACGGGTTTCTTTAATGAAGCAATAGGTAAAAATCTTCTACAAAGAAGGTGCAGAATGAGGGTAAAACTGGAAAAAAGGAGCTCTCTTGATGGAGAAAGCTCTGGGACTTGATGGGGTTCAAACCAGATGGTTGTGGACTTGTCTCTGTGCCTGTGTGACTGGGGCCAAAAGCTCACCTTCAACATTCTGAACACATTTGTATCATGAAAAACATCATGAGAAACATGCCAGTAAAAGGCAAACATGATTTCAACATGCTGATCAGTACTTAAGTCATAAATTTGTCCCTGTCATCTAAAAAAAGCCAGAAAAAAATAAAATAAAATAAGAATGTTGACAATCATGTGTTCTGTGATTTGATTTTCAAATACAAAGCTCATGTTAAAAACACTTCTATTCTAAAAGTTTAAAGCTAATCAGGAAGATGATATTGCTTTGTTTTCCAGTTTTCCAGTTCCACACATGAGCCTTCGTTTCCCTCATAGTGGCAGACAGACTAGCAAAGTAAAAGCAAGGTGTGTGCAGACCAGTCTAGACTAACAAATTCTTTATTCTGTTGCCACTACACTCTGCAATTAACATTTACCTCCTAATGAAAAATTAAATCCAAAAACCTTTCTAATGCCACTTTAAATTATGATTTAATTTAAGATTTAGTTTGGACTTTGGTCTTTTGTTTATACGTCATTTCCAGTTCGCTTTTCTTGCTCTGATTTGTCTTTCAGTGCCCTGCTTATTTTGCCATGAAGACTCTTTTCAAGACATGAAAACAGTAGATCAGTTTTCTGATCTGTTAGGCATTTCTTTGATCTCTTAATTGCAGATATACAGCTAATGAGCTCTTTTGAAAGAAAGAATTACCGTTCTTTTTCTCCCCCCACCTGCGATTTATTTCATCGTCAAAGGAACAAGCACCTCTGTGCTTTAAAATCTGATATGAAATATGTAATTATCTCTACTGGACGGATGAAGCAAACAGAGTCAGTGTTTTCAGAGGCACAAAAGGAATCCCATGAGCAACTGAGGTTTGAGGAAAATCAGTGTGTGGATTAATCACAATTGACCGCCTGGGTTACAGAACGCGAAGATGTCACCAAGGAGATTCAGGGAGATCAATAAAACATAGCAGTTATTTAAGGGTGAATTCCAGAATTAATTGGAAGGAAGCATGCAGAGGCTAAATTGAGGAGCTGTCTGGCTGTCACATTCTGAAGAGGACAAAGACAGTAAATTTAAGTATTTAAGAAGCCTGCATCCTATTGTGATGCCCAAAGTGGGGAGTAAAAAAAAAAAAAAAACAGTAATTTTCTCTATCACCATCGATTTCTGCCATGGTTAAATGCTTTATCGTGCAAATTTGATGAGGACTGTTGAAGAAGAAATTTCAGAAATTTTCCAGCTTAAGTAGAAGTCGATTAGACAGGTTTGAGTGTAAATGGGTACACAGAGTAAATTAAACCACTTGATCAGAAAATACCTCCTGGAGCAGAGAGAACATCAGAGTGCAGAAATGTAACAGGGTGAAAATGGCAGATTTTTCTTTGGTTGTCATCATCCTATCAGAGAAAGCCCTCAAGCATTCGGATAAATGACTCAAATTGAGGATTGAGCACACTGCATGCCATGAGGTGTTACTTTAAACAAGATGAAATGCAATTAAAATGATAGGCTATCTCAGGAGTGCAGAAGGAAGTGTTTTTCCTTTTCAGTGTCCTGACTTTCAAGAGGGCACTTCTGTGTGATTTTTGTGAAACCCAGACTTAACACCCATCTTAGTTTGACCCTTCCTGTGTGAATATGTCAGTTTGATGAAGAATGCCACGTTATTTCCTAATGCACTTAAAAGAATCAAAGTCCAGAGTAAAAATCTATTTTATTCACCCCTTCAGTCAGCTATTTTTTAGAGTGTAGTGTTTCCTGCATTATACTGAAAGGAATGACATTAAAGTAAAGCATGTGATATTGTGCTGTTTTTTATGTATTGCTAAGTAAGACTATCCCTCAGATAGCATCCCATAATATATAAAGCTGTGGACAGAGACAGGTGCTTTAGGAAATGTTTTGGTTATTTAGAATGAGAGTCTTCAACCTCCAGGTAGCATGACATTTACCATTAAAGACTACATCTATATACATTGCTGCAATAAAGTATTTGTCCAATTCCCGATTTCTCTCTTTTTTTTTTTTTTTTTGCATATTTGTCATACTTACATGTTTCAGATCATCAAACACATTTTAATATCATATTAAGATAACGTGAGTAAACACAAAATGCAGTTTTTAAATGATGATTTCATTTATTAAGAGACCAAATGCTATCCAAACCTACAAAGTAATTCCCCCTAAACTTAATAACTGGTTGTGCCACCCATGGAAGCAACAACTGCAATCAAACATTTCCGGTAGCTGCCAATGACTTGTGGCAGTGGCGCAGTGGGTAGGTGCTCGCCTTGTAGCCGGAGGGTTGCCTGTTCGAGCCCCTGTCCCTGTGCTGCGTTGTGTCTTTGGGCACAACACTTAAACCACATTACCTTACGGTAGTGCCGGACTATGACTGCAGATGAGTGATCTGGAACAATCATTTTGTTGTGTGCACAATGACAGTGATTTGAATCTAACATCTAATGAGCCTTTCACATCTTTGTGGAGGAATTTTGGCCCACTCTCCTTTGCAGAATTGTTTTAATTCAGCCACATTGGAGGGTTGTTGAGCATGAACTGCCTGTTTAAGGTCATGCCAAACCTGATGTAAGTCTAGGCCACTCCAAAGCCTTCATTTTTTCAGCCATTCAGAGGTGGAGTCGCTGGTGTGTTTCAGATCATTGTCCTGCTACATTCCTTTCAGGATTTTCTGGTTAGAGAGCAGAATTAATGGCACCATCATAAAAATTCACAAAGCAAGAGCATTATAGCATCCTCAACTGCACCAAAGAGTAAAACAGTTGTGGGTTATTAAACATTAGGTCTCTCTCTTCTAAGTTCCTGTTAGAAAATGTTTTAATAATTCATCAACATATCAACTGGCTAGTTTGCTTTATTATTGTATTATTGTATGTTCCAGTTTGTTTAATTCCTTGAGTTTGTTTTCCTGCCTCCCTCTGTGTCTTGTTGCTCTTTTTTTCCTTCATTCACATGTCTGTGTTCCCTTGCTTCCTGTGTTAAGTCTGCGTTTCTGTTTCCATGCTCAGTTACTTCCTGTTTTACTTTGCCAGCCCCTTGTATCATGTGCTTTGTTTTCAGTTTTGCTTCCCTTTTCTCATTAGATAGATTTTGTTCACCTGCTCTCCCCAGCTGTCTCCACTCTCTTCTCGTTACCTCGTGTATTTATTGTCTGTCTCTCCCTGTTCTTTGTTATGTCCTCCCTTGTGCTGTGTGTGCGTCCTTGGCCTGGGAGGCCCATGTTGCCTGCCATTTTAAGCTAAGATGTGTTTTGTTTTTTTTCCTCACCCTGAGTTACTGCAGTAAAGCCTGTGTTAAGTTTATTTTGTCTCAGAGTCCTGTGCTTGGGTTCTGCTTAACCTGCCCCACAGTTGAACAGTGACAATTATGATAAAGTTTACAATGAATGATGCATTGTGCTGGACTGGTTACATCCAGGGTAACAGGCATCAAATTCAATTTAAGCTGATGATGGTGATAGCTGATGACTGACTGAACTCTACGTTTTATAGCCGCTTTATTGTGTCTAGGGGTTGGAAATCAGCTACATAGCTCATATCTGTTCATACTGAATTGAATTAATTTATACTGACAGTATATAAAGTTGGTATAAAAGTTGAATTCAATTATTTACTCTAAGCATCATCAGTTTATATTCAAACTCATCTCTGCTACACTCGATGTAACCTAACACTGCCCATAAACACCACAACCATATGTTGCACCAGTACAACACAGAGCTTTACTGTAAATTCACTACAGTACAGCAAACTAACTTGTTTATCCTGCACTAAACTGCAGTATTTCATACATATTTGTCCTCTTTCTTCCATCTTTCTCCATCTCTGAGTGAACTTCTCTCATTCTTTTCTCTCCCTGGAAATACAGCAGTTGGACCTTTAGCCAGCAGACACACCGTGTGACAAACTGTAAACAGTTTGTGTCTTTGCTGATATTTGTTGCGCATTTTGAAAAGCTGCATTTGAAATTACCTGCCACAGCATGTTACTCCCTTTATTTTTATCGCTCCTCCCCTGTAGTGCTAGCTAGATGCTGAAGTACCGCGACTGCAACTTAGTTACAGACATCTGCACCAAAAACGTCATTCTGGACGCTAACCCCTGAGCACAGTGCATAAATTATGTGGTTTTGCCCCTTTCATGTCCATTATGTGTTATCGTTCCTTCATTTAGGATCAAATCGATGTTTGAAGGCGCAGTGACCGGAAATAAAATCTTCCCACAGAAGAGTTAAACCTAAAGAAATGAGCCTGTTTGAAAATATATGGAGTAGAAAGTACAGATATGTGTAAAACTGTAGAGAGTAAAAGTAGAAAAATAAATACCCCAGTAAAGTACAGATATCTGAAAATTCTACTTAAGTACAGTAACAAAGTATTTGTACTTATTTACTTGCCACCTCTGCTCTGGATGGCATTACCTTGGCCTACAGTAACACTGTGGGGAATCATAGAGTCATTTTTGACCAGGATATGTCCTTGGATTTGCACAATATCTCTAAAATTAGAAACATCCTTTCTCAGACTGATGCTGGAAAATTAGTTTATCCCTACATTTATTATTCTAGGCTGGAATATAGTAATTCATTATTATCAGGCTGTCCTAAAAGCTCCCTGAAAAACCTCCAGCTGATCCAAAATGCTGCAATAAGAATACTGACAGGGACTCAAAAGAGAGAGCTCAAAACAGCAAGGCCGTAGTGAAGAAGGCTCAGCAGCAGCTTCACGTCCTCTGTGTCCTCAGAAAAAATATCTGGACAATAAGTTGCTGCTGCTCCTTCTGCCCTCCCTGGAGGACATAGCCAGAACCTGCTGTGGAGAATCAGCACAATCACAGAAGACCCTTCACATCCTGCACATAACTTGTTTGACCCGTTACCCTCCGGACAGCATTTCAGGTCAATTAAATCACGCACTACTAGACTCACCAACAGTTTCTTCCCCTGGGCCATATGGATTGTGAATGAACAATGATGCAAATTGCCATCTGATTCACAGTTTTTACAGTTGTGTATCTTTCTTGTGTAGTAAAGTAAAGTTTTTGTATTTATTGTATTTCACTGCATTTATTCATTTATTTTTACATTTCCTTGATAATTGAGTGCACAGAGGCTTGACTTCGTCTTGGGTGAACCACCCACAATTTTGTTGCACTATGTACAATGACAATAAAGGGCTATTCTATTCTATTCCTCCCATATTGGCTTCTCTTCATTGGCTCCCTGTCAGATCCAGAATTTAAAATCCTTCTCCCCACATGCAAGGTCTTGAATAATCAGGCCCCATCTTATCTTAAAGACCTCATATTACCATATTACCCAAACAGAGCACTCTGCTCTCAGACTGCTCACTTACTTGTGGTTCCCAGGGTATTTAAAAGTAGAATGGGAGGCAGAGCCTTCAGCTCTTTGGTGGAACCAGCCCCCAGTCAGGATTTGGGAGACAGACACCCTCTGTAGTTTTAAGATTAGGCTTAAAACTTTCCTTTTTGATAAAACTCACAGTTAGGGCTGGATCAGGTGACCCTGAACCCTCCCTTAGTTACACTGCAATAAGCCTAGGCTGCTGGGGAAGGGGGGGGTCCCATAATGTACGAGTGTTTCTTCTTCATTCACCTCTTTTCACTCTGTTTATACACCACTTTGTATTTAATAAGTATTAATATCTACCTCTCTTTCACAGTATGTCTTTTGTCCTGTCTCCCTCCCCTCACCCCCACACGCTTGCGTGGTTCTGAGCCTGGTTCTGCTGGAAGTTTCTTCCTGTTAAAAGGGAGTTTTTCCTTCCCACTAATGCCAAATGTTTGCTCATGGGGGGGGGGGGTCGTCTGATTGTTGGGGTTTTCTTTATACTATTGTAGGAACTTTACAATCTAAAGCACCTTGAGGTGACTCTTGTTGTGATTTGGTGTTATATAAATAGAACTGAATTAGCCCCAGACCATCACACTACCACCATCATGTTTGACTCTTGGTATAATGTTGTTTTTATGAAATGAGACTGGCCTTTATGTTCTTTTTGGCCAATTACTTTTTCACAGGTTTGGATAGTTTTTTTTTCTCTTAATAAATGAAATCCTCATTTAAAAACTGAATTTTGAATTTAGTTGGGTTATCTTAGTTTAATATTAAAATTTCTTTAATCTCAAACATGTATCTGTGACAACTATGGAATATTGGCTAAGAATGCAGGGACAAATGCTTTCCTATATGGTAAGTATACAGTGGCTTGCAAAAGCATTCATACTCCTTGAACTTGAAAATTATCCATGATTCAAAACATTTTTTTACAAATAAAAAATTGAAAAGTGCGGTGTGCAAAAGTATTGAGCCCCCTTTTCTCTGAGTGCAACCATTTGCATTCAGAAGTTGCCTGATGACTGCTAATGACTAAAAAGAGTCCACCTGTGTGTAATCTAATCTCAATACAAATACAGCTGCTCTGTGACAGCCTCAGAGGTTGGGCTGCTTCTCTTCAGCAGGGACAGGGAAGTTGGTCAGAGTTGATGGGAAGATGGATGGAGCCAAATACAGGACAATCTTGGAAGAAATCCTGTTGGAGTCTGCAAAAGACTTGAGACTGGGGAGGAGGTTCACCTTCCAGCAGGACAACGACCCTGCTGTTCACAAACACTCTCCATCTAATCTGACTGAGCTTGAGCTGTGTTGCAAAGAAGAATGGGCAAAAGGTGGTTCCACAAAGTATTGACTCAGGGGGACTGAATACTTTTCAGTTTTTTATTTGTAAAAAATGTTTTGAATCATGTATAATTTTCTTTCCACTTCACAATTGTATACCACTTTGTGTTGGTCTTTCACATTAAATTCCAGTGAAATATATTTATGTTTGTGGTTGTAATGTGACAAAATATGGAAAAGTTCAAGGGGTAGGAATACTTTTGCAATCCACTGTATATATTCTATGTAGTATAAAGTGTTGAATTTCTTTGGACAGTGGCACAGTGTTAACATTTTTGCATCTGTACTTCAGCACAGTAGATCTGAAATGAAACAATTAAGATGCAAGTGTGGGGTTGGAAAAGAAATTAAATTAACTGCTAAGTCATTTTTATGCACAGTCCCCTGTTTTCAGAGACTTAGACAGGCGTCTTCATTTTTTCTTTAAGAACTGAACCGTCAAAAGGTTTTGGAGAGTATTCCAAGTGTGGCATTTGCATTTGAAATTCCTATCTCTGAACCTAAAGAAGCTCTCACTGCAAGAGTGAGACCATCTCTGAAGCAACATTATTTTGGATGTTTGAAATTCGAAGACTTGAAGTCCACAACATTGTTTTAAAAAAACAAAAAATAAACAGTGGAGGCAGTATGATACATGGGCATGCATGATTACTGTTTATTTCACTACACAGAAGACAGAAGCAGCAGCCATATGAACTGTAGTTTACACAGCTATACTTGCATACAGACAAATACAGTAATTTTGTTTTGACAGCACCACACAGAGCAGATGGGCAGCCAGTGGATCTCAGCTTGATCAAGCTGCATTTCACTCACTGAAGACAAAACTAAGGCAGAAAAACCCACAAACAAACAACTGAAGTCAGCTCCAGCAAAGGCATGGAAACAGGTACAGTGACATTAATTCATTCTTGTGTGATGTGATGGGTTCCAGACCCCAGGCAGTCTGCAAAAGATTCTTGACAATTTGCAATTATGTTAATTTATCCAATGCCATTTCTGTCCTTGAAAATAATTGAGCCTGCACTTCAGTTTCATCTTGACTGCTTTCTATCTACTGTGGTATACAGAAATAAAAATGTGAAAATTGTATCACTGTCCAAAAGTTCCTAACCCACCAGTGTGTGACATGATTAAACAATGGTACTAGAGAAAGGCTCAGAAATCCTTCTGTGAGGTAACAAATTGAAACTGAATTAAAAGCTGCCTGTTCTTATTTTTTGGATATTTCATGGACCAATAGTGGTCAGTGTGAAATATTGATGTGGTACTATGCATAAGAGGTTATGGAAATAATAATAGTACAAGTGAGCACTATGATTAACTGGAAACTAGACTAATGTGTACCCCGATTTTCACCCAGTGTCATTTTAAGCTAGTTGGATAAGCAGCTATGAAAAAAAAACTGATGGATAAATGGTAACACTAGATGGGGGGAAAAAAGAGATTGTTTAAAAAAAAAAAAAAAGTTGGTCAAAATCCTACAAATTTTTTTTTTTTTTTTTGCAGTTTATAGACAGCTTCTTCTGGTTCTGAACAAATGGCATCACCATCCCAAAGACTCAACAAATGCATATTTCATGTCAAAATGCATGATAAATCTCAAAATAGTACATACAGGTAACTCTCCTCCTTTTTTTCGTCTTTGTTCTCATTCCATTAAGAGTCCCAACAGTTCTTTACACACACAGTCTATTTGTTCTACTGTCTTCATGCGTATTGTGGCACGCTGCAGAGGAACAGAGAATAGAAACAGGCTTTGATTTTCCACTATCTGGCAGCTGCTTTCACTCTGGTTCTCTTCTCCAAGCCGCCTGATTGTCTCTGGCACAGCAGTGGTGGGCGTTGCTGAATTGTTCTCTTTGCCTGCATACAATTATGTTTGCTGGGTTCACCACATGATGATAAAAATGAGAATCGGGCAGAAACAATGTCCATTCATTAGAGCCATATTTATATTTTCAATAAATATTACATTGTTATAATCCAGCAGAAAATCCTGGTTCCACTGCCTCAAGATCCTCGGTCTTCGATTTTGTCTCTCCCTGTTTTCTCCAAGGACAGAACAAAAGAGAGCTCTTTGGACAAAGACAACATTAGTAGCATCCAGCAAAGTGTTGTGGTTCAAATTCTTCTTCTGCTGTAACCTGCCACAATCTCACAGACAAATATTTCAAGGATTTTTGTCCTAGTGCAGTGTGTAATTTGTTTATTGTGTGCCATGGAACAAACCTGATAGTATTCAGCACTGACTTTAGCCAGACCTATCAAAAAACAAAAAAAAAATCAGAAAAAAAAGCTCCAACTTGGCCGCATTTGCTCTTTGACACTGGCCAAAGTGGTAAATAATGTACAATTTACTGTCATCACTACTGGACATGTAAGGCATTGTCACTTTCCCATATGCAGCCTCAGGTAAAGAGATGGAACCATCACAAAAGATGGCATGTCAGTCATGATGAAGTGCAAATCAACCTAGACTTTCGACCTGTCTGATGGGGTGAAAAATAGATTATCGTTGAATGGTCTAGCAGTTTTAGAGACCAGTCAGAAACCACCTGGCAACCTCAGGATGTGAGGAGAAAATGTCTTTTTCCGAGTAGCTGCAAGCGGTTGGTGGAGGTTGCTGGCAGTCGCTGTGAAACAGACTGCTAAAGCCCCGTTCATGCAGGCCTAGGGACCAGACAGTGACCCCCTGGTAACCACCAGTCACTAGGAAAAAGCGTGCATTTTATGACTGGTTGGCAAATGGTTGCTAGAGGTTGCTGCCAGTTGTTAGGTAAAATTAGTTGCAAAAAGTATGTGGCGCTTCACCAAAAAACCTCTTTGTGAATGCTTTGGTTGGTAACAGGTTGCAACAGTTGCCAGTAGCTTTCATGGATGATGCTGACTCGTCTGCATACACTCGCAAACTACTTGCCAAGTACTAGTAAAAATGTGTTGGTTGCAGGAGTTAGGCTCAAATTTCACTTTGAAGTTGAACATTCTCCATTTCTTTTTTGCGTTGCACTTTCACGAATTTTAGTACATCTCAGGGATCAAATGACAAATGTTTGCAGACAAGTTGGTGCAATTCACACAAACTACAGGCAGCCACGGCAGTTTGCTAGCAAGCAAAGCAATCAGAAGGAGGTTTTGGTTGCAGCACCCTCTTTGCACCCAATTACACTTGGCAACAGCCAATAACTTCAACAACTCCTTAACAACTGGTCTTGAAATACACATTTTACCCCAGTGACTGGAGGTTGCTGGGGGGGGGTCTGTGTGACCGGTGCTTTAAAACAGTAAAAAATAGACTTTGGCCCAGTTCTGGTTCTACCTTTGCACTCTCTCACTACACACATTCATGTCTTTAGCTTATTAGCATTGAGGGTCTGGTATCGTTAAGTGATTATTTGACCATAGTCTGTGAAGGTGCAGCACCTGTTTTGTGTCTAATATTGAGGAAAAGTCATGCACTTGCATATATGGGTTCCATTTGATTATTTCACAAATCTCGGCTTGTGAAAAGTACAGTAGACATATGTAAAGGACCCCTTGGGCTCACGTTTAAACACACTAGCAGGATTAATTTTGTGAAAGGACATATTTTACCTAAATCATGATCTTTATATAGCCCAAACCAAGCAGGGACAACAGGGATAAGTAAAGTGCAAAACTCTTTGATGACAAACTTGTGACTTGTACCTAGCATTGCCCCTCCAACCTCTAAATATGGATCTTATTGCTCTTTAACAGTGGGCCACTATCTGTCTTCATGTTATATTGCTGTGACCAGTGCATCAAGGAACCAACTCCAAAAGACACCGCTATATCTGAGAGAAGACATTGGAATAGCAGTATGTAGTATGCGTAAGATTTAGCTGTAATATTAAGGTCTAACATGGTGCATGACTAAAATATTACAAGTACCTTCAGTTATATGTTATCACCCTTAGGAATCTGCCCCTTGCCCCCTCCTCTGCTTCTGATCATTTCTCTTGCAGGCATTATTACTGTGATAGCTTCAGACTGTTGTCAGGAGGTGAGGAAAAAAACAAGTGTTGGTGGAAAAAAAAATCCACCACAAAGCTTTTATGTTATGTAAACTCTTTTCTCAGAGCTGAATCATTTAGTGGCAGTTTGGCTCCTGTACATGAGAGCTGCATTTGGACACCTGCCTAGCGTTCAGGCAACCTGAACAGAATATATAACATATTGTCTAAACCTGTTAAAAGACGGAAGTGGCGGCAGTGTATGTGTCGCCAACAAACAGCAAGGAAACGACTGCAGTACAACAAAGTGCAATGTCTGCTTGTTGCTGTCAAAAAGCTGTTACTCTACAGCTTCAGTCAGCAGTTTACTCACCGAGGCTGAAGGGTTTATGAAAATAAAACAACAGGCGTTCAGCTGATGACTGAGCTTCAGAGAGACAATTAAGAAAAAAGGAAAAATTCTGCCCAGAAGAGGGATGAAGATTAAAAAAAAATATGCAAGTTGCAAAGCAGACATGAAAATATTACACACTTATCTTGACTGTATTATATCAAAATCACACTTCAAATGTTGACTGTTCTTTGATTGTTCAGTAAGCCACTGATGCAACACATTTCTGTAGGAGAGAGACATATTACTCATATCACCCATGTACATAATATAAACTTGGGTTTTGTCTTGGTCCCCAGTCCTCCTGGGTCAGCTCGCCCTTTTTGTTTCTCTCTCCTCTTCTGCTCTCTCTCTCCCTTCTCTGTTGGTGTGAGTGTGTCTGTGCAGATATATGTGGTTTTTTTTGTGTGTTCCAGAGGCGGAGCATTCCTGAGGTCTCCGCCCCGCATGTCAAGCCGCATGTCAAATCACCTGCAGGCTATTGACCCAGTTCTCTGCTGGCTACAAAAGGCTGGAGCATCTTCTCAGTCACTGCCAGATTGTTGCACCACATACATTGCTTTAGCATATTGCTACTGAAAGAGACTGTTCAATAAACTTATTTTCTCAGCCACACCACTGTGTACCACACCTGTGTCCAGGTTTCCACTCAAACTTGACAGGTCTGGCTTTGTGAAAAAAAAATTCTGTCATTATGCAGTAAAAAAGCAGTCTGTTTCATTTAGTTACATTAGGTTAAAAAAAAAAAAAAAAAAAAAAAAAGCTTGGAGGATTGCTCAAATCTCTCTCTTTTTTTTTTTTTTTAAAACAGTCAAGCCTGTTGAAAGATTTGGATCAAAAACATCCCCACCGGGTCGCTGGTGGCCTGAGGCTGCCACTGCGACGCTACAGTCATGGCTTTCCATTTGTGTGTGTGTGACAGCGGGGCCATTAATAGCAGCAAAGCCCTGTGGGGAAGCGAGTTAGCTGTAATTATTCAGCTATGAGCAGAACTGACCTGTCACACTTTCCACAGCTCCCTGGATGGAGCAAATCCTAGGCAAGGGTGGGGTTTGGATATTACAGTCACACTAGATGGAAGCGACTCCGCACAGAGTAAAACTGCACTTGCGTCAGGGATCATTGCGTGTTTCATTCAAGACTCTCTAAAAGCTTTATCTCCTACATGTGATTAATAAATCTGTGACCCTGGTTAATACACATCTTAATGTAGCCTCATCTGTGTAGCAAGACGCCAAGTGTGCGGTCTCCGACGTGTACGTGAAGTTAGCAAAACTGCTGTGAAATATAAGTGCCTGTAGGCATTTTATTATTATTTGGTGGTTTAGGCCTGGCATTAATTTGTTCTTCTGTTTGCTTGTGTGTAGCCCACTGCCTTTTCTTTTTCTCTTTTTTTTTTTTTTGCATATTTTTGTGTGAATGTTTTTGTGTGTGTGCATATGCGTTTTACTCTTTGTGTCTTTGTGTGCCATTAAAGCACTGCAAAATCAAAAAAAAAAAAAAAAACTGTTATTGTGTCCTGTGTGACAATTTTATTTCCAGGACAACATTAATAAACACTTTCCATCCTGACTGAGTTCTGCAAACAGATTATCGAGACTGGCAGGATATAACTCGACACAAGAGAAGAAAAATGGTTTTATTCTTCCATCAAAACATTCAATTAGGTCTTATTTTTGTTTTAAATTTCTCTCCAGCTCACATCTTTTCATTTCATGCTGTGTGGTATTCATATTACACATCATCAAAAAGGACTGAGAGCAATTTGCAAGATCATCACATGACAGAGGTGAATGTGAAGCTAGATGTACTGGAAATGGAATTTAAATGGCTCGAGACTGCACTGCAGAATAAGTAGTTGTAAAGATTACAACAAAGACAGCAATATTGAAGATTACCTGATTCTGTTCATTTCTGTATTTGTTTAGAGCTCAGGCAGAACAGCACTTCCAAATAATGTTAAAGGGAATAAAGGAAATTCAAATGCTATGTTCACTTGAGAGCAGCATAACCAAAGGGTTTGCCCACTATTTTGCAAAGGTTGGAATAATTCAATGGCAAAATCCCACTGTTATAGATCTCAGTGATTATTAAAGGATGATAAAGGGCAAATTCAAATAACATTTCCCTTCTGACTCAATCTAAGATATATTAGGATTACTGACCTCTGTGAATAAACATGGATACTGATGGCTGAATGACTACATGACTACACATGATTGAATGCAGAAGACTGAAATGTGAATGGACAGTAACAAAAAAATGTAGCAATGCTTGCAACTTTGAGGGAATCTATAAAAAATCTACCAGACAGAAGTTAAAGATGCAAAGCTAATATACTTTTCTGACACCATATCCAGAAATGGTCACAATCCCAGAGTACTGTTCAATGTCATAAATTCTCCTCTCACTGTTCCTCCACATACAGATTTTACACCTGAATCTGACAGGCCTGCAGAAATTGGATCTATTGGTTCACAAATTGAACCAGATTCAGGTAATCTGGTTACTATCAATACCAACAGACTCACACTCAGCTTTATTGTCATTCAGACTATGAGACAGAATGTGAACAAAATAAGTGACACTGGAGTTCTATATAGTGACAAGTGTGTGCAAGTGTGCAGTGTAGACATATGGTTGTGTGCGAGTCGGCAGATTAGGGTATGCTGTTTTGATATGTGTAGTGTATGAGGTACAAAGTCAGTATATGGGAGTGGAATGGTTCAGCAGTCTGACCGCATCTGGGTAGAAGCTATTTTTCAGTCCAGATGTTTTTGCCCAGATGGAGCGCAGCCTCCATCAGGACGGGAGAGGGGTGAAACATCTGAGTGTGGGGTGGGTGAGGTCATGGAGAATGTAAGTAGCTCTTTCCCTGCATCTGGTGCTGTGGATTTCCCTGATCGATGGTAAGCTGCGCCCATGGTTCTCCAGTGCCTCCTTCTCTGCCACTGTGTATCCAGTGTACCATGCAGTGAGGCACGTGGTCATGACACTCTCCACCACACAGCTGTAAAAGGATATCTGTCTTTAGGCCTGCCCTCTTCCACTTCCTCAGGAAGTAAAGGCATTGGTGGGCTTTCTTGATGACAGCTGTGCTGCTGGTGTGCCAGGTACTTGATGGAAGTGCTTCACTCTTGCAGTTTCACATCAATCACTCATCTCTAATCCAAAAAAATTCTCAAATGAAATCTTCCAGCTGTACTACAAGTATTGTCTCAATCAAGTTTTTTTTTTTTTTTTTAAAGAGAGAGTACTTACAAATGTTTCCTTTCAGTCTTTTAATTATAAACAGCTCTGTTACTTCTGGTATTTTTCTGACTTGTTGTAAACTAGCATTTAATCTGGTTCCCCAATTACGTAATTACAAAAACGATTTCTAATCTGTCATTTTCATCTAAGGTTCTCAAGACAGTCATTTAAACTCAGTTAATATCTTTTATGAATAGTATTAAAATTTTTGACACTTTTCAGTCAGAAAGAGATGTGCTTTACAGCCTTTACACTCTTACTTATCTAACAGAACCTTCTCGGTGCTCATAGCTATTTATTCCTCCTCTGCAGCCCATTTTGATGGTGGCATTCCTCAAAGCTCTATCCTCGGTCCATTTTGTTTTTCCTTTTTTTTTTTTTTACTTAGATTAGTGAATAAGGTGCTGCTGTTTATTCCAAGGTCTTGGCAACAAATGTCAGTGGGCATTTACAGTTAGAGCTCCCAAATTGTGGAACAGTTTGCTCATTAGGATCAGGATGTCAACTTCCTTACTGTCTTTTAAATCTATTCTTAAAACTTTTTAAAATCATAAACCTTTCTTTTCTTGTATTCATTTTCTTTTTATCCTTTTAACCATGTCTTGGATTAAAACAAAACAAAACATGGCTTCTGTGAAGCACTTTGTAAAGAAAAGTACCACATAAATAAAGATTATTATTATATATAATAAACATTTCATTTTAATAATACTCATCTTTTGAGAAATTTGAGCTAATGGCCTTGTACAAACTAAATGTAGCTGCATTTTGAGTGCCTTGTAGCTCCTAAAAAAAATACAGTAAAAACAAACACACACAAGTGCACTGGAGTAAGAGCTAGATAACGTGGACACAGCTCTTAGTCATCTGATATTTACATATTTAATAAACTCTGAAGACTATGCTGTAGAGGAAGACTATGCTGTAGGAGGAAGACTATGCTGTAGAGGAAGACTATGCTGTAGGAGGAAGACTATGCTGTAGTCAGGAAGACTATGCTGTAGTCACGCGAGACTTTGTGAATCTCGGCAGTATCGTTAATGGCGGCGTGACTCTATCAGCAAACATTTGCGTGATTAGCCTTTTTTTTTTCGCCAATTTATAACTAGACAGGCTTAAAACTAAAAAATATAGGTAGTTTCTTAGCCTAACTTAAATTATTTTCAACAATCTGGAGGACGGTGGAGAGGACCTGGATAGTTTGCTGCGGTACATCGACGGGTGTTTTGAGCGAGTCGTCATGGGGAAAACAGACAAGACGCCGACTCCCTCCACCAGCAAAGCAACGCCGTCCACAAAAAGAAGCCGCCCAGAAGATTCCCCAGAGGCAACTTCGCCACCCACCACCAATATTGTGGACATTCTGGAGTCCATTAATAACAAATTGTCCAGCTTTGACGCCCGCTTGGCCCTGGTTGAAATCCTTCACAAGGAGTTTCAGGCCCTGCGGGAGTCAGTCGAGTTCAGCCAGCATCAGGTGGAAACACTGGCTGCTGAAAACGCTGTCCTCAGAGAGTCGGTGAATTCCCTCACCGAGGAAACGACCCGGCTCTCAGAAGAAAATAAGAAAATTAAAGAATCGATTATCGAGCTTCAGGCCCGCAGCATGAGAGAAAATCTTGTGTTTTCAGGTATCCCGGAGAAGGCAGAGGAGGACCCGGAGGCTACAGTGAAGGAATTTATCCAAACTCACCTGAAGCTCCCGGAGGACGCCGTGAAGACCATCGCCTTCCATAGAGTCCACCGCCTGGGAGGGAAGCGACCCGGAGCACGCAGACCCAGACCGATCGTGGCCAAATTCGAACACTTCAAAGAAAAAGAGCTGGTGAAGAGCCGCGGCCGGGAGCTGAGAGGGACGGACTTCAGCGTCAACGACCAGTTTCCAAAGGAGATTCTGGAGCGACGCAAGGCCCTATTCCCCATCCGGAAGAAGCTCATGCAGGAAGGCTCCCGGGCTGTCATCGCCGTGGACAAACTGTATGTAAACGGACAGCTTTACCGAGACAAAAACACCACGCCATGGCTCAGCTGATCGATCAGGTGATCTGTGTCCATATTAACGTTCTTTTCTGAGTTTTTTTTTCAACTATCTAAACAGTACCATTAAATAGTCTAAATCTGTCTAAGTAGTACCATTAACGCCGACGAGTCAGCATAGTACCGTGATCGTTTGTTTGGTTGTTTGTTCTGTTTTGTTTTCCCCTCATCTAATTTCATTCTTATGTCACTTAGTTCACTTTTTACACGTCTTTTTTCTTTCTGCACTCAGCAATATGTTTACGTCACTTACAATGCTACAGTTTACTACACTAACATACAGCGCAGATGCACACACACCAACATACAGCGCACATACACACGCACACATCAATATAAAGGGCACACGCCAACATACAGAACATATGTACACACACACACACATCCTTAGTGAGCACACAACAGTCCATCAGTTAGTTTAAATATGAGCACACTCAGATTTGTCTCATGGAATGTGCACGGGGCTGGTTCGAGGGAAAAGAGACTAAAAATTTTTAATCGGTTAAAAGACTTAAAAGCAGATGTTGTTTTTCTACAGGAGACACATGTGTCCAAAACATCTGTGCTCACTCTTTCCTCTCCACAGTTCCCTCACACGTACTCAGCCTGCTATAACTCCAAACAAAGAGGTGTAGCTATATTGATTAACAAGAAGATAAACTTTAACATTAGCAACAGTACAATAGACCCTGAAGGTAGATTTATAATACTTAATTTATCTATACAGAATACAGATTTATGTATTGCTAGTATATATGGACCAAATGTTGATGACCCCTCCTTCTTTCATGCTTTGTTCACTTCACTCTCAGATCACTCTGACACCACACTTGTAATAGGAGGAGACTTCAACCTGGTACTTAATGCAGATATTGACAGGCTCAGTACAGCAGCGAGTCAGAGGAACTGGCAGTCTGCAGACATTCTTAAACAGTACATAAAGGATTTTGGACTTTGCGATGCTTGGCGTTCACATCACCCTACTTTGAGAGATTATAGTTATTTCTCACAAGTACACAAATCTCATTCCCGCTTAGATTACTTTTTAGTTAGCAGCTCCATAATGATGGATATCACAGACACTCAGATTCACCCTATCACTATTAGCGATCATGCACCGGTGTCTATGTCTCTGACACAGAAAAGAGTCACACCACCAATCAGGAACTGGAGATTTAATACATCATTACTTAAAGAAGAAGATTTTATTAATTATTTCAAAAAGGAATGGTCAGCATACTTAGAATATAATGATATTCCAGGAATATCACCATGTGTTCTTTGGGAAGCAGGAAAGGCAGTAATGCGGGGCAAAATAATATCTTACTGCTCGCATAGGAAAAATAAAGAAAAAGCACTTGTGTTAGAATTAGAACAAAAAATTAAATCTTTAGAAACTGCTTATGCCGCTTCACCACAAGAACATACAATTATCAGCCTGAGGAAACTGAAACTGGAGCTAAATGGAATAATTGATAAAAGGACACAATTTATGTTGCAGAGGCTGCGTTTGGAAAACTTTGAGCATGGAAATAAATCTGGAAAATTCCTGGCCAAGCAATTAAAACTGAATAAAGAAAAAACAGCTATTTTTTCTATTAAAGACTCGACTGGTATTATTACTCATGACCCACAACAAATAAATAACTCTTTCAGAGACTTCTATGAAGCCTTATATTCACCACAGATTAACCCATCTGATACTGAAATTGAAGAATTTCTTAATAATATAAATCTACCAAAACTAAATGACAGCCAGGCTGCAGCTCTGGATTTACCTCTTTCATTGTCTGAACTTAGTGAAGCCCTACAGCATCTCCCAAATAATAAAGCCCCAGGCCCAGATGGTTTTCCAGCCGAGTTTTATAAAGAATTTTGGTCTGAGCTAGCTCCCATTTTTTTCAGAATGGTAACTCAGATTCAGAATGACCACATCTTATCTCCAACCTTAAACTCTGCTAACATTAGCCTGCTTCTTAAACCAGGCAAAGACCCCACACTCCCATCCAGCTACAGGCCAATCTCTCTCATTAATGTAGATCTTAAAATAATTTGCAAAGCCCTTGCCAAAAGATTAGAAAGTATTACTCCATTTATTGTACATCCAGATCAAACAGGCTTTATCAAGGGTCGGCACTCAGCCAATAATACACGTCGACTGATAAATATAATAGACTATTGTTCTATTAACAAATTAGAGACGACAATCGTGTCTTTAGATGCAGAGAAAGCATTTGATCGGGTAAATTGGAAATTCTTACTAGCAGTTCTGCAAAAATTTGGATTCGGTTCATCCTTTATAAACTGGATCAGAACACTACACAGCTCTCCGAATGCGCGAGTTAGGACAAATGATCTCATTTCACAAAGTTTCAGTCTGCAGAGGGGCACTAGGCAGGGCTGCCCACTCTCTCCCTCTCTTTTTGTAATTTTCATTGAGCCGCTAGCAGCAGCAATCCGTCAAAATGCAAATATTAAAGGGATTCAAACTGAAAATATGGACCATAAACTTAGCCTTTATGCTGATGATGTATTACTTTTCCTTGGGAATTCACAAGGCTCTCTTTTGAAGACTATCACACTGATAGATAAGTTCTCATCTATATCTGATTACTCTATCAATTGGAGTAAATCAACAGTTTTGCCTCTGAATTGTAATTTCCAGAGAACCTCTAGGACCCCACTAAAGTCAGGAAATATTAGATATTTAGGCATAAATTTTTCCGCCAGGCTCTCAGACTTGGTACGATTAAATCATATCCCCTTATTAAAAACAATAGAGGATGATCTCACACGTTGGAACAGTTTACCTATATCACTTATGGGGAGAGTTGCTGCCATTAAAATGATGGTTTTACCAAAAATTAATTATCTATTTTCATTGATCCCTAATAAACCTTCTATTCCTTGGTTCAAGTCACTAGATTCAAACATCTCAAAATTTTTATGGAAAAACAAACCGTCAAGAATAAGCTTAAAAACTTTACAAAAGCCAAAACACAGTGGAGGTCTAGAATTACCAAACTTTTATTGCTATTTCTTAAGCAGTAGATTGCAGTATATTTCAAAGTGGATCAAATCCAACTCATTAGACAACCCATGGCTGGATCTAGAACAGGCGTTTTGTGGAAAAATAAAAATCTCAGATTTACCTTTCATTAGTTCCAGTATTAAACATCATAACTGCTATAAAGTCCTTAGTATAAATACCTCTCTGACAGCCTGGTGGGAATTTTTAAAAATAACTAAGTCTTCACTCATCCCCTGTAAACTAACACCCATTTGGAACAATCCAGATATTTGTCAGAAAAAGAAAATGCTGAATTTTCCGTTATGGCGTGATAAGGGTATAAATAACTTAGAACATATTATCCAAGATGGAAATTTTATCACGTTCCAAGAACTTATATCAAAATATAGAATTGGCAACGGTAGATTTCTGGAATATCAACAAGTTAAGTCCGTCCTACAGGGAAGATTTAACCTTAATCAATTGAATCTAGAAATGCCTACTTGGGTAACAGAATTTCTTAACCTCTGTACCCCAAAATTGTTATCAAAATTATATAAATTATTAATAAAAACTGATGATTCAGTTTCCCTCCCAATTACAAAATGGGAGCGTGATCTTTCTGTCAACCTGGATCAAAATTTATGGACAGAAATATGTTTAAATATCTTCAAAATGACTAAAAGACCCCAAATACAACTTGTACAATATAAGATTCTCCATAGAACATACTACACTGGACAAAGGATGTTCCAAATGGGCCTTACACACTCAAACATATGCACCCACTGTACAAGCAATTCAGAGGATAATCATCTACACGCTCTGTGGTCTTGTGTACCAGTTCAGAGATTTTGGCAGAGGATTTGTGAAGATCTATCCACATGGTTTAGCTGTCATATCCCAACTTCCCCCAGACTATGCATCTTAGGTGATGTCAGTGAATTAATTATGGAGTTAAATATATCACACATAGTTCTTACTGCCTTGTGCATCGCTAAGAAGATGATCCTCATGAACTGGAAGACAAAAAATAAACTATGTATTACTCAGTACAGAAATTTATTAGTAGATCATGTTAGTTTAGAGAGAATGTCTGCTTCTTCTAAAAACAAATTGGAGGAATTTGACTCTCTTTGGTTCCCACTGCTCAGCTCCATTACTTAGTGGGGGTGGTGGGCTGCGGGCTCTGCTCCTGATGTGCTTTGTGGGGGGGTGGGGGGGGACTCCGGGGGCCTGGGTAGCTGGTAGCCTCCTGGGGCTGGGGTCCTGGGGCGACCTTCTGGTGATGTCTGTGTGCCTGTCCTGGTTGATGGTGGTGGGGGCTTGGATGGTGCTGCCTTCGGTACTGGGGTGTGGGCGGGGTGCTTGGGGGGGTGGTGCCGGCCCTCGGTCGGTTGGCTGGTCTTCCCTGTATGGCTTGGGGGCTGGGGTCTGGGGCCCCGGCACTGGGGCCGCGCCGGCTCCCGGTGGGCCCCCCCTGGCGCGGGGGGGGCCTCTGCTGTCCCGGCCGCGCCGCCGGGTGGGGTGGGTTGGCCTGACGTCGGGATGTCCGGTCTACGCTTTTGGGGCCCTGGGGTGCCTGCATTGCAGGGGGGTGGGGTGGGGGATGGGGCCGCGGTGGGGTGGTTGGGGGGGACTGGGCACTGCATTTCCATGCCCAGGCCAGTATGTCCTGTCGCCTGTTTGTGTCTATTGTTGAGTGAATGGGCATCTAGGAGGAGCGGGCCGCCCTCTGCGGTGGGGGCGAGGGCGCCAACCTCGGGTGCTGCAGTGCTCCGGGATGCTGTCACCGCGGCCCCGGGCTCACCTCCCCCTGCCCTGTGCTGGGGTGTGGGAGGTCGGGGTGCCTATTGAGCCAGCGGCCAGCTGGCTCTCTTCTTCCAGGATTTTTCCTGGTCATATGCCCCCCCCCCCCCCCCTCCCCCTCCCCATACACAAACACACACACACACACACACAGAATACACATCACTCACAGATGTAGGATGGAGAGGCCACGTGGAGAGCTGCACCACCACTTGCCTCTCCGTTTTAATTGCACTTTAGTCATTATAACTCACAACACATACACACTTACACCCTGATACACATAGGACCTTTGGGGCAGGCATGTTACTCAGAGGTTGATGAGATGGGCCGCTGAGGTGGCCCCACTCGGATCCTCGTCACTGTCTGTCTCCAAATTTTATTTGCACTTTAGACATGGAGGGTTTTGGGGGGGCAGTGTGGGCAAGCGCTGACGACCAACAGTTGGCGCTTGTGGCATAACTGTCCCCTCAATTTTAACTGCACCCTATACACCTCATTCACTCACAAACATTAACACATAGACCTACAAGTTGGGGAGGAGGAGGGGTGGATGGGTCATCTTACACCCCGATTTCTTGCGTCTCGCCCCGGGTAGGGGTCGGGTGGTTCCTTGGGGACCGGGCTGGTGGCGTCCTGGGGTCGCTGTTGGCCCTGGGGTGGTTTCCACTTGCCCCGCCTTCAGAGGGTGGGTAGCTATGGATGAATGTGTGTCTTTGTGTATTTGTCACCGTCTCCGTGAGTATGGGTGGGTGAGTGAATGTGTATGTATGGCACATCTGTGTGTGGGTAAGTATGTATGGGCATGTATGAGTATCTGTGTATAAATGTGTACACGGGTGTCTGGGTGTGTTTGTATGTATGGCTGGACCTGGGTCTGGGCCTTGTGCCTTGCCTCCTGGCCGCTCCTTGCTGGTTGCCTCCTCCCCCCTACCCCCCTGGGATGGGGGTGCCTCGGGGTTCCTGGGTGGGGCTGGGTGTTCTGGCGTGGGTACTGGCCTGCCCCCCTTGGGGGTGCGGTGCGGGGCTGCGTTGGCTTCTTCGGCGTGGGGGGGGGCTCTGTGGAGGGTCGGGCGGTCCTTGGGTGCCGTGGGCCCGGGAGCCCTGCCGCCGGCCAGTGCAGGGGGCTGGCCGCGGGGGGGGGGCTGGCTTCTCATCGCCTTGGGTTCCCTGAAGCCCTCGCTCCTCGACTGGGGGGGCTCCGTCTGAGACCACCCTCTCCCGTCTGCTGGGGTAGGTGTGCGGTTGTCTTTGGACTGAGTGGCCGGGGGTCTTCCTGGCCCTTGGTGGGCTGCTGGTGGCCTGGGGTTCTGGGGGCTTTCCGTACCTGCCTCTGGCTTCTGATGGGTGGAGCTGCAGCGTTTTGCCCTCATTGGTAAGTACGTTCCATGACACAGACACAAACATGACACAGACACAAACGCCCACTCAATCACAACTCAACAAAATTGTTGGTGTGCGTAACATGCTTTGTTAGTTTTGTTTTTCACACACAAATTTATTTTTGCAAGTATTGATAGTATTTTTTTTATATGTTAAAGTGATGAAGTATCTGATTAATAGACTTGTGCTCTTTCCCCTTTTTTTTTTTTTGCTCCCTTTCTCTCTCCCTTTTTCTTCTCTTTATTTTCCTCTTCTTCAGCCTGTCAGCTCTGGCTGTTACATAGTATGTGGAAAAATAACTCAGATAAATAAAATAAAGGGTTAAAACAACAACAAGAAGAGCCTATTGAGAACCTATAGAGCTCATCTTGAAATAGCAAATATGTTTGGCACAACAACGCATTCAGATCACAGTTCTGCTTGCAAGATCTACCAGACATGACAGGCTAAAAGAAAAAAAAAAAAAAAAAAAAAAAAAAAAAAAAAATAAACTCTGAACCAAGAAAAAAAACTTTTTTCCTTGACTTTTTGTTGTGGCAGAATCTCCAATTAAATACTATTAAAATAACTTCCCTGATTAATTACAGCTTGCTTTATCTGTTGTCCTGTACAGCACATGTATATTGGTGTAAAATGGGTATTTGATATGTCTAATGATTACTATGATACACTTATTGGAAGATGGGTCTTCAACTGTTCTACTTAAGCATATGTTCATACTTGTACTATTTATGGGATTCTGGAGCTGCACACATATGTATTCATGACTGGATGCATCAAAGTAAAACTTGTTTTTCCCTATACTAAGACATAATAAAATGAAATATCCAGCTACTGGAAAGTTACATGCCAACATTAAAAGTTTTACAGTCCTTCCTAACTTATTCTCCCATTTTTCATTTTCATCTCATCAATATTGCTCTACCCTCATCGCATGCAAAAACAGTGGGGTTACAAGTATTTCTGCAGTGGCTTCCACTGTTTGTTTGACCTTGATGGCATTAGACAGCCAATAATTTCTCTGGACCCGTACTCGGGTATTGGATTTACCACTCACGTTGATGACTCACTCTGTCAATAAAAAAGTGGAAGTGCCGAATGAACTTTGGGCCTCAGCAGCTGCTGTCCTTTGCAGATAATTGTTAGCTTACTGTGCAGGTTTTATCCCCAGACTGAGCAGAGATGATGAGTTTGTGTGACCTCTGTTTTATCAGATTTCCAATAAGATGTTTGCAGACATATATGGGTGCTGTGTCAAGAACCTGACTGATCATAGGTTATTCATAGATTGCTTGTTTCTCTTGAGTGGTATGGAACTATATTGTCTACTATATAGCTGGGATTCTCAATAAAGACTAGATTTCCACAGCGCTTGGGTATAACAATAGTATGCTTAATCCATCCATTCATAAGGTTTGTGGAACAATGAAGCTTGTTGTGTGTATGTGAATTATTCTGGAACATATTTAAATTTGTCAAGCAGGTTGAACAAAATGTTTTGATGCTGTGTTCTTTTCTTTCTTCCCTTTATTGTATTTATTCAGTTACATTTGTGGATTTCTGTTGTTCATTCTGCTTGTTTTGCATACCATTTATTGACACCTGTGACTGATGCCTATTTCACTGAGCCACATAAGTTACCTGCAGGTCTGTCTTCTAAAAATTACACTCCTATACAACTAAACTGCTTTCTCATCTATGATTTGATGGTAATGCAATCTCTCATGTGTTAAATTTGTTTTACGATGTATCCCAAGTACGTTTGTGATCAGCATACATTTGTGTTTTATTTCTCCAGCAGCTGATCTTTCATTAAAGAAGGCAACTCATTACCCTGGTAGCTGACAAAATGCAAGTGAAGCTTTTAACATAGTCACTGTTGTGAAAGGATTTATTTCAACCCAAACTAAGATTGACTAAAGTCAACAGCAATTGAAAATGAAAGATTTAAAAAAAACGAATACAAAGGTGAAACCAAAGCTCCCATTTAAGTTAAAAAAAAATGTTTAGTAACAACAACAACAAAACTGTGTATACTACCTACCAAAACCAGCTAACAACTTTATACATAGTAAAAACACAGATGATAAAATTGTAGAAAGAGCAGGGTATTAAAACTTACAGTGGAATCATGATAGGCACAAGTGCAAAGTCAGCAATAAAATACAATGCGGCTTAAAAAAAAAGAAAAAATTATATATATCTATATATATATAAGACTTCCAATACAAATATCTTTAACATAAAAACAAAACAAAAAACTATTTATGTAGCATGCTTAAGTTCTTCAGGGTGGTCACTCCACAACTGAGGAGTCCTACCAGCAAACGCTCCTTTTGCTTTTTGTGTTTTAAGCCATGAGGTAAAAACAGTCAGCGGGATCTCAGGCTGTGTAACAGAGTCCAGAGAGTTTTAATCCATTCAGCCAGAGTTTCCAAGACCAATATAGCAATAAATCAACATGTTTTTGATGGCAGTAGAAATCTGAACTCTTGGAGAAAACCTGTACAAGGATGTGGAGCTCATACAAACTCCACAAGGAGGGGTGCAGCCTGGGTTCGAACCCAGGACCTTATGCTGTAAGCCACCATTCTGTTAATACTGGACTTTGTTGATTGGACGGCCGGATGACCTTATATATGTGCTTCTGAAAATTTAGGTTAAAGTCAAAGAGTCCACCCAGGTTTCTGATATTTGGTTTAAAAATCAACATTAAAATTATATGGTAACGTAATATTGGGGAGACAGGGCTGTTCCCTAGGAATTCCTTTAGTTGTTAAAAAATTGCTAACACTTTGACATGCAGTATATATTGCATATATAGCAGTGTGCAGCTCCCTTTTTGTTTCCTGTTTAGGCAATCATCCTTAGGATTTTTTTGGATGTATAGTTGTGTTTCCATTTTCTACATAATCTAGGGACCATGCAACATTATAGCAATATATGCAAAAGCTGTCAGAAGACATTTCTCTTCTGAAGAAAGTCCAACCAACAAACTCATTACCATAGCTAAATGCCATAAAGAAGTTGGCCCTTTGGAGGAAGCTCATTTCTGCCGCTTGTTTTCACGATTTTATTCTTTTGGTCACTACCCAGAGCTCATGACCATAGATGAGGGTAGGGACATAGATTGACCGGTAAATTTACAGCTTCACTTTTACACTCAGCTCCTTCTTTACTATGACAGACTGGTGCAGCCCCGATCCGTCTGTCGATCTCCTGTTCCCTTCTCCCGTCAATCGTGAATAAGACCCCGAGATACTTGAACTCCTCGACCTGGGGCAGGAGCTCGTCTCTGAGCTGGAGTGGGCACTCCACCTTTTTCCGGCTGAGGACCATGGCCTCACACTTAGAGGTGCTAATTATCATTAAATTTCCCCACTACTAAATATTCCACAGTCAGCTGTTAGTGCTATTATAATAAAGTGACTTGGAACAACAGCAACTCAGCCACGAAGTGACAGGCCATGTAAAATGACAACGCGGGGTCAACAGATGCTGAGGGGCATGGTGCACAGAGGTCGCCACTTCCTGCAGAGTCAAAATAGACCTCCAAACTTCATGCGTCCTTCAGATTAGCTCAAGAACATTGCATAGACAGCTTTGTGGAATGGGTTTCCATGGCAGAGCAGCTGCATCCAGGCCTTACATCACCAAGCACAGAGTAGTGCAGACCTGTTCTTAGGAGTGACGAATCACACTTCTCTGTCTGGCAATCTGATGGATGAGTCTGGGTTTGGTGGTTGCCAGGAGAACAGTACTTGGTGGAGGGAGGATTTTGGTGCGGGGTTGTATTTCAGGAGTTAGGCCCGGCCCCTTAGTTCCAACTCCAACATGACTGAGCACCAGTGCACAAAACAGGTCCATAAAGACATGGATGAGAAATTTTGGAGCAGAAGAACTTGATTGTCCTGCACAGAGTCCCGACCTCAACCCCACAGAACACATTTGGGATGACTCAGAGTGGAAACTTCTCATCCGACAACAGTGTCTGACCACACGAATACGCTTCTGGAGGAAAGGTCAAAAATTCCCATAAACACTCCTAAACCTTGCGAAAGCATTCCCAGAAGAGTTGAAGCTGTTCCAGCTGCAAAGGGTGGGCCTACATCATATGGATTAAGAATGGGATGTCACTCAAGTTCATATGCGTGTGAAGGCCGACGAGCGAATACTTTTGACAATATAGTGTATGAGTAAACTACTTAATTTTTACTTACTAATAGTTTACCATTGCAGAACATTATGATTTAATAAAAATATAATTAAAGAAGTATTTACCTGTAATTTACCAGACAACACAAAATACATCTTGAAAGGGCATTCACACAATATTTTGTTGTATTAAAACATCATAGAAAAAAGTCCGCTTTAAAAGTCTTTCAGTCTTTGAAAAAGCTGTAGTTTTTGGTCAATCTACACACCACGTAGGATTTTGTCTGTCCTTGAGTTGTGCTTTTCAAAACCTTGGCACCATAAATAAAAACAACACCCCACCCCCCCAAAAAAACCAAAAATAAAAAACAGACTAGATCATCCTTTAAATCCAACGGTGTCTGTGTTTGACACATTTTTACTGCAGTCAGATGAAGGTGTTTTCTTGCAAGTTTTTGCCTCTTGTACTTTCATGAGGACTAAGTCTTCAGTCTTTAACAGCTCTACATTTTCTGGGTTTCCACAAGGCAGTCAGGTCTCATCATAATTCTCCCATCCTGGAGAATGACAGAATACAGTGAGTAAAATCATCTGGTTTATAATAAGCATTTTAAAATGAACTGTATCTGTGCACCTACTGAGTGTTTGCGATGCTGGTTCTCAGGCAAGCGTGTCCTTCTTTTATCTCCTTTCGCAGGACAAGCTTGTGCTTCATGAATTCTGGATATCACTGCTTGTGGTCCCACCAGCTCTTCAGCTCTCAGGGACTGCACTAGATCACTGTACCACAGGGAATGTTTGGAAACCTGCGTGTTCTCACTTGTAGCTTTCATTTGTACCTGGGCAACAGTGAAATAAAGGGAAGATAGATAGGTTGCAGAAATTCTAAGACAATTTATTGCATAGTTTGACAGGGTAACGGAGCTATCTTAAAGGATGTTTAAAGAATGAGGCTGACATCTTTCTTTTTTCTCTCTTTCCAGAACCAAAAAAAAAAAAAAGTCACCCAATGCGATCTGTTAAAGATTACTTTAATAACCTTTAACAGTAATACAGAAACAAACAAGTGAATCAATCATTTAAATTATTATTATTCTTTTGTTTTGAAATTTGAAGTTCTTTGATCATGTGACAGCGGCAATCTGCTAGCAAACAAAGCTTTCACAAGAAGGATTTTGGTGCAGCATTGATACCTTTTTGCAACCAGTTTCACCTTAGCAACTGCCAGCAACCTCCAGCAACCACTTGCCTACTGGTTGGGAATACACATCCTTCCTAGTGAATGGTGGTTGCCAGGGTATTACCAACCAGTCGCACAACCAATGTGTGACCCTACTGCAATAAAGTAGTTATGTTTGCAAGCACAACAAAGCCCACAACATGTCTTCAGGACACTACACTAACATAATGACAAATTTAAAATGCAAACAAATTGCTGATCTTTCCATTTTGCAGTGAATTAGCACATCTCTCCCCTCAGAAAGACTTGCAATACTCACTTGAACAAGATGACCACTGATTTATGACCTTTCTTTTTGGAAGACATCTAATCTCACTGTTCAGTAAGCTCAGTTGGTGCCCTGGTTGAAGTGCTCCAGCACAGTGGCATTGGTTCTTTCAAACAGCCACTGCTGGCTGAGAGAGGTGGGGTCACATGTGTTCATGAAGACTCGCCGCTCACTCGGACTGCTATCAATACAGCTGTTACTGACGGGATGATGCAGACTCTTATCCTGGAGGAAAGACAGAGTCATGCACATATTATACAAGAAGCAAACTGTTTCACAGAACTTTTCTTTCTTGGCAGAATTTGGGAACATTTCAGGGAAAATCCAGTATGTTTAATACAAATTTAACAGCAATAGCAAAGCGAAACCATTATACTCCAAATTAATTATTTCAAATTTAAAAAACAACATTAAATAGGTATGAATTAGCAGCAATTTCTAGATATTCACTCTCTACATATGTCCATTATACCTTTCTGTACCGCCACAGCTGGTTCCCCTTCATGCCGTGACAGTCATACAGGGTGACCGGGCTGCTGTGGGAGACAGCATCAAAGCACAGCTTCCTTGTATGCATGGGGTCACCCACCCGGATATCCTCCCTCCAGCCAAACGTTAACACCTGCAGGGAGCAGATCTCAGCTATAACAACATCTGATTGTTTCCTTCCTTCTTTAAATTTCCACCTTTTTTTAAAATAGTTTTTTCTTGTTCAGATTGAGGTTATTAGTGCTGTGTAGTGTTACATATTGTGCAGATAGCAAAGCTAATGAGAAAAGGAATTTAGGTAAATAATTTGTTATATCAGTATTTAAACTGAACCCATCTACTCATGCCCACAAGATTGTACTTTTCAACAGATCCCAACATTCACACTCAGGTCTATAAGTTTTTGGACAATGACACATTATTTTTTTTTTATCCGTTTTGTCTCTGTACACAACCACAGTGGATTTTAAATCAATCTTTCATTAAAGTGGAGAGTTTTCAGCTTTAGTTCAATGAGTTTAACAAAAGCGTTACAGCCATTTTTATACATTACCTACTTTCAGATGCTCAAAGGTAAGCGGACGAGGTAGCATCATTTGAAATTTGGATGAACATTTTTTGCAGTCATTGACTGACTAAAGTATATAAAACATGGATGTCACCCAATCTTGGAGTTCCTCCTCTGACATGTTCACTTATAGCTCTACTCTGCCTTTGAGTCGTCCGTGAGTCTTTCTGCCTTCAGTTTTTTCTTAAGTACAGGACTGAGTTCAGGTGACTGACTTGGTCACTGATCAATATCCCATTTCCTTGCCTGAGAAACTCTTGGGTTGCTTCTGTAGAATGCTTTGGGTCATTGTCCATTTGCACTGTCCAGAGAGTATGACCCTGTACTCTTCAGAATTCATCCTGCTGCTTCTATCAGCAGTCACATCATCAATAAACACTAGTGGACCACTTTGTCGTCTCATACGTTGCCTCCACCAAGTTTGAAAGATAAGCTGGTACAGTATGCTTTGGATCATGAGCTGTTTCTCTGCTTCTCCATACTTCTCTTCTCATTATTCTGATACAACTTAATCTTGCTTTCATCTGTGCAAACCTTTCATTTTTTTTTCCCCCAACAAAACTGTGCAGGCTCTTTTCAGTGTTCTCTGGTAAAGTGTAAATTTGCCTCTCTGTTCTTGAGTGCAACCAGTGGTTTGTTTTAAACCTTCTGTATTTCCATTCATGAAGGTGTCTCTTGATTGCAGACTTTGACCTGTTCCTTGCATAACTAAAGTTTTTGTTATCATTCTCATTAACAGTTCATATTACCAGTTGAACTGCTACCACATGTAAGGAATCATCTCCAGATCTTTCACCTCTTTAATTTGTTATTAAATAATAAGAGAACAGGCCTTACCTGGCTATTACTTTTGAGAATCTGAACATGTGGGCCTATGTATAAAAAACGGCTGTAATTCTTAATACCTTTGTCAAAACACTCAAATTAGAGTTGAAAGTCTGCATTCCAATTACATTCTGACCGTTTGGTTTAAAGAATAAGTTTTGTTGTTCAAAAACCTATGAGCCTGACTGTGTGACCATGTAACCTGTGAGTGCTTATTAATGTGATAACTGATAAATGTTTGGTCAGCAGTCAGAAACCCAGTGTGATACATGACAAACCACTTTCTAATGTTAGGATTTGAAAAAACAAGCTGATATTTCACAAGGTAGCATATTACCTTGGGAAAATGAGCATAGACATGATTTAATATAATCATTAAATTGCATCTGAAGCTGCTATAAATTAGTGATTAGACTTGAGACATTCTGACAAGTTTGAACAATTAAGGATAAAAGTCCTTGGACCTTCAATTTAGATTTAATAATTCAAATCATGGGACCAATGACGTTTCTTTTATATTATTTCCACACCTAAATTTTGCTGCTGCTGGCACAAGGACAGGAAATGAAAACTCAGCAAGCTCATATAGAAGGGTACTTTTACCTGTCCATGACTCCAGCCCACTTCACCACGCCCTTTCACACAGCTCTCCAGGCGTATGGGGCTCCCTGACACAAAGTGCTTGACCTCCATACACATGCCACTGCCCACATTCTGTATCTGGAAAACACATATACAAATATGATTACACTTGCATCAGAAACCCATAAATATGATGTCTGGAAGACAGAGATTACAATGCCCAGTATAGTCTCATATCTACTTTTAGTCTTACACATGTAAATAGTTTTGCTCTATCACCCACAGATGACTTAATATGTGGGCTGCTCACTAACATCAGCACTTTTTTTTTTTGTTTGATCTTTTCTCTTATTTTTTTCTTTTGTTGTGTACTTCACATCTAAAGGCTTAGAGGCATTTTTTTTCTTTTTTTTTTTTTTGCTTGCCAGGAGTGTAACTGGGCCGTTACAGGAGTTGCAGTTTGCTGGGGTAGAGGGCAAAAATCCTAAAAAAAGAAAAAAGAAAAATGTTTTATTGCAAATGGGTTTCATCATTGTTTCTTGTCTGTTTTTAACCACTAAGAATTTTGGTATCACTCTCCTCAGCACACAGCTCAATCCTTTCTATCTTTTAACAGTTCCCACCAGTATCTCATTTCTTGTAACTTCTAAGTCCCTCAAACCATTACAGTTGAAACCAGAAGAGAAACTATTTTCCTGCCTTCAGCCACGTTTCTTGATCTCATTGCATTCACATGATATATTCATGGAGTAGTTTTATGGTGAAATTATAGATTTTTTTTTTTTTTAAGTGCATCTGTCATGTCTGGCGGTGTGAGAGGTGGAGATGGACCCAAATGCACGACTCCGGATAAAGACGTGACTTAAAAGGTTTTTGTTGAGAAGGAAACGAAACAAAGAAATACAAAATCCTTCTGGGAAGTCAGAAGAAGAGCAGAAAACCAAAAACGAAGCAAGGGAGACAAAACCACACAGGCACGGCAACATCAATGACATTAGTATTATGTTCCTTTAAGAAAATATATTTTTGGTTTGGCTGACTATACAGGATAACTCGATTAAAGTCTGCAACAAATTTACTTCTGAGGCTTCAGTTTGGCTCTTTATGTTTGAACATGGTGTTCGTTAAAGACAAAATGTGGTTTGCACAGAAGTCCAATAACAGAACACCCCTCAGGTTCAGATCAAGCAAACTATTCATGTCAATCACGCCCCTCCAGGTTTCGCTGTCGTTGTCCGTGTGAGCATTGTCTCCCAGTAGGACAATGGAGTCACTGGATAGAGCATCCTCAAGCACCCCACCCTGAAGCAACCCTCTCATCCACCTGTGAAAACCCAGGCATACAGGGCTCCAAGGTGGGGCCCCATTAACCCTATCCCAGGCAGGGTCTTTTTTCCATAAGGGTCGTCTGAATCTCTCTTTGTCTGGCCCCTCATTCAGGAACAATTTGCTTTGGGAGACCCTACCAGGGCACAAAAGCCTCCAGACTACACAGCCCCTGGGATCACAAACCCCTCCATCACAATAAGGTGGTGATTTGCAGAGGTATTACATAATGTATTTATCTGAATTTATTTATAGCAGTAGAATATAGTTAGAGCTTGGCATCTATCCTCTGAGCTCATCACTTTCAACAAATATTTAGCGAAAATCAGTTGGTAATTACAGATTAATTAGCAAATACCCTCTTTGTGGTTACAGGTGTGTATTGGAGGGGTTAAAACAGCTGTCATCATAATTTTGCAGCAGATGTCAAAAGTGTGGCATGTTGCACATGCAGTGCAGCTGGAGCAGACTGTGTGGATTCATTCAGATTGAAACTACTATTATGACATCTGATAACAAATATCTATTCAGTGTTCATTTCACACAGAAAAAATATTTCAGATGTGTCTTTAAATTTCTCTATTGTTTTATATCTATATGCACTCAACTTCTTACTGAATTAATTTCCCTACATGTATCAAAGCGATTTCATGAAATAATCCAGCTCTTACCTCTCCCCATGCAGCAGCAGGAGGCTCTACTGGTGGGTAGTGTTTGGGAAGATCCCAGGCCACTTCGTTCATGAACCACTTAAAGCTCTTGCAGTTTAATCGAGTCCTCAGTTCCTTCTGCACTGTCATGTCACCTGCAGACAGGTGCCGATACTCAGGGCGACGCTGGTACACATACTCGGCGTATTCATCCATCCAAACTTCTGCTACACGTTTTAGATTCTGAAATCAAGTTAAAAAGAGTCTCATATGGTTGGGTTCAAATCCACCTTGGGCCGGGCCTGTCTGTGTGGAGTTTACATGTTCTTCCCGTGTTTTTGTGGGTTTTCTCTGGTTACTCTGGTTTCCTCCCACAGTCCAAATGCATGCGATTGGTTAGGTTAATTGGTGATTCTAAATTTCCCGTAGGTGTGAATGGTTGTCTGTCTCTCTGTGTTGGCCCTGCAACAGGCTGGTGTACCCTCCCTCTTGCCCTGTGACAGCTGGGATAGGCTCCAGCCCCCCTGTGACCCTGAAGAGGATGGATGGATAAATTTATTTGAGCTACATGTATTGAAACTAGCCTATACACTGGTCTCTTTGAGTCAGCTTTTGTTGGACTGAAATCTCAACAGAAAAAAAGAATATTCTCTTTCATGTACAGGGTCAGGTGATTCAGGGACATCGCCATTTCAATGAAGCTCAGTTAGAGACTGTTGCTCAGAAAAAAAAGCAAAGCCAGTTACTTTCTGTTGCACACCAATCCACACTGAGCCACGTTCCAGGCTGAGAGCAGAGGCATACATAATGAATGGTGTTTGGCTACACCTCAGATGATTTAGTGCTTTTAGACAATTTCCCATTCTGTGTAGGTACTGAAAAAAAAAATAACAAAAGAACTTCAGCTCATTCTTCACAGTAGCACCTGCAAAGGCTATAAGTTGTAGATAGTGGATACATTGCATATTGCTGCCTCTTGCCTGGTGGTCTTTTGTGAGTGAATGCTGAGCAGACTGTAAAGTACTCCTGTACAGTGAGAAGAAAGAGTGGTGTACTTAGTAGAGGATGCAGAAAACACAAACCCTGCACTTTGTTACTCTGCACCGCTGTGTGCGTGTGTGTGTATGTGTGCGTGCGTGCACGCACAGCATGCAGGGTTAATGTATGCTTCTGTTTCTGTTTACTTGTGTAATTGAGCTTAATTAGCCAATGGTTCATTTAAAGGCTGGCTGATGCATTCAGCTTCACTCATTCAGTGTACTTCAGAGGCACAGATGTTAATACAGTGTGTGTGTGTGTGTGTGTGTGTGTGTGTGTGTGTGTGTGCCCCCTATCTGCTAATAAGATCCTATCTTCCACGTAAAGTCATAATTAGCAGAGATCCAAAAATTGTTTCTTTCGCTTTTTTTTTTTTTTTTTTTTTTGGAAACTGAGCCCTACTAGCCTGCTAAAAATCAGTTTCTTTGAACACATCATTTTGTTGATTTTTTTAAAGCATGTTGTTTGACTATTATTCATTCATTCTTTGTTCAAAAATCTTACTGACAGCAGCTTTTAAAAGTGCAAACAGGTGCTTGTGAGCGTTCCTGTGAGTGGGCACATGACAGCAGGCACCATAATGCAGTTCAGACTGAATGTTCTCCCTAAGACTCATCAGGATGTTACAGTAGAAAGCTGAACAGACAGTCTGATTCTGGTGGATCGATTCATGGTGCACACCCCTGTGAATGCTAAAAAAAAAGAGCATGATCCTGAAATGGAAAAGGATGTCCCTTAATTGTTCAGGCTTTTCATCTTATAGATAGGGTCTCTATTAACTCACAGAATACAATACATTGTTGTGACTTAAATGTAACAAATGTGATGTTACAGCAATGGGAGCCTCAGTACTATGTTCTTACAGTTTGCAGAAAATCCGTGACTGATACACTGCATAAAGTGAGAAGAATTACCTTTGCCAAGCTGATCCCACCAGGGACTTTGTAGGGGACATACTTCCTATAGATGTGTCCTACCCTGGAGCAAGGGATGTCCTCCATCCGACCACCACACATCCACAGCTTCAGAGACACAAAGAGAGGGAAAGAACCCTTTCATCTGATGAATCTCTGTGGTGTTTAAAAGCTTTGTCCATTTTAAGATTCAAAGAGATGCAAAAAGGTAAAGCAAGGTGAAGGAAGAGGATGATGACAGAGATGAGCAGAAGACTTATGGCTAAGCAGAAGGTGGAATAAGGTACAGTGATTCTAAGCGGCTTATAAATCCTGAGAAACCAACAGGGGAGAGGAGATGTAATAAAGATGAGATGGCAGAGCAGAGCAGGTAGGGGGAACAAAAAAACAAATGATGAAAAGATGGTGACCTGACTTCACCTAGGAAGGAAGGTCAGATGAGAAAAAGGTTCCCTGATAAATCACTGACACAGTGCTTGTGTTACAACATATTAAAATATTGCTGGCATTTAAAAAAAAAATGCAAAAACTTCAAAAGCTTTATAGGAAAACAAGGTTTTTACCCCATTTTATTATTCAAAAGGATTATGATATGTTTTAAGCACCTTAATGTTTGTCTGAAACAAAAACAAACCTTCCTTTAAAGGACTCACTTGTCTATCTGACACAACAGAAACATTCAATAGTGTGCCTTCATTTTAATCCTCCAACTATAATAAAGAAAATTTTGCTAACTTGGCTTGCAATGCTGAAAATAGACCATGAGAAGAAAGGAAGGCTGTGAAAAGACAGGGTGGAAAACGGTTTTGTTTTAGCAAAAATAAAAGCATGGAAATTATGTCAGTGCATGTCAATTAAAACACAATGACAATCAAGAAAAGTTTGAAGAGAAACACAGAGTGAGCTGTAGCACTTCTGTTCCTGCAGAGAAACCTGCTGATATATAAACACAACTTGGCTTAGACATAGGCTGAAGCCAAGTTTGAGAACATAGACGGGAATGAAGGCAGGGAACATATACATGTTTTATATATCACTTTTAGTTATAGGCAAAGAAAGATGGTGGTAAACCCTTTGTACACCTGCTACATCTACACTTGAACTGCTGTGTGGTTACAGGTTTACAGTTAGAGACTGTCTCAATTGATTCAAAGTATTTTGTGGTATTTTCCTGAGATGTGTGGCTTAGTGGAGAGATGATAAGACTGAAACTATAGAGGAATGTAGAGGAATGTAGGGCAGATTGTAAACCTTGAAGACCAAAATAACAGCTAGTTGTCATTTCCAAGGCATCAAATTCTGTCAATTTGCCAAACCCGCTGGCATCTCAAAGTAATGCCAAAGGACACTTTGGCATTGCTGCAAAATGTCTCACTAACAACTTGTTACATATGGCTGCCTGTAAAGGATACATGCCTTTGTTTTTCAAAGTAACTGTTAATGTTGTGAAGGAGTGTATTGTAATAACCAAAACACTGATCTTTTCCTAAGCCTAGCCAACAAGTTATAGAATTGAACTGAACTGAGTTGAATTGAACTTAACTGCCTTTATTGTCACTATAAATACATACAATGAAATTAAGATACTGCATGTGCTCTATGGTGCAACATAAAACACAGGACATTCACTGAAACATATGATAACTAAAAACATACCATAGGATCTAGAATAAAAAAAAGATATCAGAATATGTTTAAAAATATACAAATCTGTATGCAGAGTAATAAGTTTTGCTTTCCCTTGCTGCCATGCACCAGCACTTTATTTATCAGCTAATGAAAAAACAAAGTGCAAAAACACAGTTGCCTTTGGTGGTGCATCGAAGCACCTGGTGCAAATCTCTGTAACAATACCAGCATCTGACTGACTGGCTGTTTTTCATATGAGCTGATGCAGAACTGCAATTGATAAGCTAGCATACACAAACTGTAGTGTATGCTAGGAAAAAAGATGCTTCGAAGAAATGGAAATAATGAAGGGAAATCACTGTCACCTTATCATTTCCAGGTGGCAATGAAACTTAAAAGTGGGTAAGAGTATCCCCAATTTTTAAGGACCTTCAGTCTTCAACTTTAACCACGATCACTGGTTCAATACAGGCAACATTATGATTCAACCACCTTTAGAAATTAATATAAAGAGATATTTGTGGTCTCTAAAGGATAAATCATTTTAATATGGGTTACTCTGAGATTTCCAGCAGCAGCTGTATATTAACATGACTTAACATATCTGACAGTTAAAAACACCATAAATTCATATAGCCCATTTAATGCACAATTTTAATATTAGTTTTGCAATACGAGTGCAAGATATTGTCATCCTGTAAGGGCATCAATCTGTGTTTTTTTTTTTGTTTGTTTGTTTTTTTAACTTTGTGAGACACTAATGTGTAAATTATGGATATATTTCGAATTCTCCTGGCACCGTGTCCTTGAGTAAAAATATTAAACACACAACCTGGCTGGCAACAAAAGGTAAATATTTTAGGTTCTGAAAGTCATTAGCATAAAACTTGCTACTGATGGCCTGAAAGCTAGATTTTGCTTTCCATTATGACAAAGCTTATTAAACATTGTATTTAATTGTTTTGCCAACTGCTGTTTTCAAGGGTATGAATGAAAAGTCAAGCTCAAAGGAAAACATGAAACCTATTAACTCGGCCCGCCTATGCCAGATTCAAATTTTAAACACATTTGGAGCTCAGATTTCAGTTGAACTTGGTGACTAAGCTCACACACATCAAAACAAAAAGACAAAAAAAAGAAAAAAAGAACAGACAATCCAGAAATCTATGAAAGTAATAATAAACATGAGAGCTGTCAGCAATCAGTGCAACATTCAGCTATAGTTTCACTTTAATTAATCAGGTGCGTAAGCTCAGCACATGGGATTTTTTTCATGCTCCAAGTAACATTAGGAAAATATATAATACAGACATGACGTTCTCATGACGCTGTGCTGTCATCACTGTCACTTTAGCACAGTTCAGCTGAGCTCACTTGAGTGTTCACAGCTCAGCTCAAGACAAGAAACTACAGAACCACAGAATTCACCCTAAATGCATAAATAAAATATGTTGCTGCAAGAGAAAAAAAAATAAATCCAGCACTGACTTAAAGTGCAACAAGAACTCGAGCTGTCTGTACTCATGTCCAGGAATAAATAAAACATGAATGTATACAGTTTGATTTTCTCCTGTGTTTCAGTGGCCTGGCCGTGTGTTTTTCTTCCACTACATGAATAATAATGATCTAACAAAAGGCTTGTGGCACTACATGTAAAGTCAGTATGCAACAGCATTTTAATGCTTTGGGATTAGTACAATAATCTGAATGGACTGACCTTGAGTTTATTTAGTTTTTCAACATGATGCTTTATGGCATGAGGCTTGACACCTGGACTGGATTTACAGCGGATGGCATTACCTCGGGCTTTTGAGCTTGGAGTCATTTTTGACAGAGATTTGTGCTGAAACTCACACAGTTTATTCTTTCACCTGCACAATATTAAAATTGGGAACATCACGTCTCAGATGCTGAAAAACTCATTTGTTACAACCCAAACTGCTGCAGCAAGAGTCTTAACTTAAAATCTTTCTCTTAAAGCCTTGAATGATTATAGCCATCATATATTAAAAGCCTCATAGTGAGCAGACAGAAACTCAGCTTTTAACATTATTCTTCAACCTTTTCTTTTTAAATAAAGCTTATAAGGCTGATCAGGTGACTTAGTTACCCCACTATAGACTGCTATAGGACTTCCCGAGCACTTCTCCATCACTCATTTTCTTTTACTCCCCATTCGTTAGCTGTGCGTC
The DNA here is from genome assembly GCF_007364275.1 of Archocentrus centrarchus. Taxonomy (NCBI): domain Eukaryota; kingdom Metazoa; phylum Chordata; class Actinopteri; order Cichliformes; family Cichlidae; genus Archocentrus; species Archocentrus centrarchus. The sequence continues at coordinate 7,641,711 of NC_044359.1, read as the reverse complement.
TTATTTTCTTTCCTATTCACCTTCACCAACTGCCTATAGGGTCTTGTCCCTTGAGATGCCTTTTAATATGATTTCATGAAATCTCAAATAAACATAATTAATCAAAGGGCAATATAAAAATCTGCAATAAGTAGGATCTGGGGGGGGGATCCACATCAATCACGATATTTAAGAGCAAACATATTGTTTGATGATGTTGCCATGGAAACAAGCTGCATCTATGAATATGAAATAACGTTTGTTTAATTTCAATTTATGTTGTTTTTAGAAAAGTTTTGCCAACTATTTGCAAGTTAACAAATGTTTTCTTTGAATAAATACCCCTTTTTTTTTTGGCTCCATCCATAAAGGTTTAATTATTCTGCCTCCAAATGTTTGCATGAATGAAGCTCATCCAGACTAACACAAAGTCTCCACAGTCGGTTTTTAGGCCTTTCACTGTCCTCTCACCCTTCGTGTGAGGTCACATTGCTTCTGCTCGCTGAGCCTTTATGTTCTGACATTATCTTGGTGTGTGAGCTGGAAATGCTTGGTGTTCCCATACCAGTGTCACCAGGATGGAGCTTTAGATTAACTGTACCGCTGAGTAAAGTAATTGTGTTTCACATGCAAGCAGGGCCTGGCTGTCTGTGGGAGCGGCAGTTTGGTTGTAAGGATTAGTATGAGAGCCTGTTAATCTTCTCACCTCAAGAGACTGACTGTCTGCACTATATCAGCTAATGGGGATCTTAATAAAAAAGGAAACCAAATTGAATATGCGAGCATATAAAGTAGACTTAAGAGGCACAGCAAGGCATGTGCTGATAGCAAAAATTAATAGTGATAATCTTGACCAAAATAATAACCTTGGTAAAGGGTATTATCTTAATGATTACTTAAATTAGACGAGAAACTTCAAAACACTATTAAAACATAAAAGCTGTTCTCACCAGGCCCAGCCCTGGGCCGTGGATGGCATTAGTCTAGGCCTATCATTTGTTTCACACGCCCAGCTTCTAATCCTTACCTCTTGCTCAGACCTAAAGACACAAGTGCAGCGCAATCCGTCATATAACAGCTTTAAAATGGATTATACTTTTCCATCATGATGTATGGTAGGTGACTCTGGGTTTTGGAATTAATCAGTCATTCAGAAACAGACTTTATTTATTTATTTTATTGGTCTCTTTTAGGGCGGCATAAGAAAAAGTTCTTCTCTCACACTCATAACTTTATATAAAAGGTAGTGATGGCCATTGTGACCTCACCCACTGGTTTCTGGACATTCTCCTTTGTCCCTCACTTCATCAGACTGTACAATTACAGCTACAGAAGGATGTTACCACAGCACAATATAACACAATGGAATACTGGACGATGCGCAAAATCGAGGTGCAATACCACATCTGCTAGACATTTTAAATCTGCCTTTTTGTTTTTCTTGCATGTTTGTTTATTATTTCTTTATTTAATCATAGGTTTGTTTATTTGTGACTTCTGCTGTGTTTTGTGTGCCTATAATGTAAGGGGATACTGGAACTTTAATTTCCCTGATGGGATCTTCCTAAAGGGATTAATAAAGTTTAATCTAATCTAATTTTGAAACCTTAAGACCTTACATCGCCCTAGTTAGGACTGTTGCCTCACAGCAATTAGGTCCTGGGTTCAAATCCACCATCTGGCTGTGGCCTTTCTGTGCAGAGTTTGCAAGTTCTCTCTGGGTACTCTGGCTTCCTCCCACAGTCCAAGGACATGCAGTTAGTGGGGTTAGGTTAACTGGTGGTTCCAAATTGCCCATAGGTGTGAACAGTTGTCTGTCTCTCTGTGTTGGCCCTGTGACAGACTGGCGACCTGTCCAAGGTGTACCCTCCCTCTTGCCCTATGGCAGATGGGACAGGCTCAGTTCAGTGAGTGGGATACACACTCACCTAACAAGTGAACAGTCCCCGTGGGGTTGTGTCAGTAAGGGCATCGGGTGCTGTAGCAATCCCTTGTGAATAAGGGAGCAGCCAAAGTGGCGGTACCTTTTTTTTTTATTATTTTTTTTTTAGTTCAGTGACTCAATTTACCTGAGGTCTGTAGATGGATAGCTAAATTTGCTTCACTTCTGGTTTCAAAAATAACCAGATGGCAATGGCTGGCAAAACAGGCCTTTTTTTTTTTTTTAAAGGCTATAGTCTATCAATCTATCTATCAAGTGGCCACACTCCTAATAATGCAAACCTTAAGTCTTAATAATATTTAAATGGGTGAGTTACAAATAATAATAATAATATTAAGACTAAGTGAGGAAACGTACTGATGGTATAAATGATAAATGTAACTGCAATTGTTTCCTCTATCTAAATCTGAGAAACACAAAAGGATGTTCTGTGTCCCTGAGACCCATTGTACATCTAGCTTCTTTTTACACTATGAATCTCATCACAGAAATGTTTGGTGAAGAGAAAACAAGAAAGCTCCCATGTACATCTTGCTACCACCGTCACTATCGCCCTCTGTCAACAGCCTTGACGCTAAAGTAGACATAAAAGTAAATAGTCATTACAAGTGTTTTCGCTGCTGTCTAAGCTTGTTAAGATGTGGATGAAATGTGGCCCGATGGAAATACTAATAGAGTTAAAGGGAAACATTAAAAATGCACTCTCAGTTTAACTCTCAAAGATGGAACAAGCACAACTCCCTTGTTCCTTTTAGGAAAAAAATCAAATACACAAAGATTTCTTTATAGGCTTGCTGGAGGCCAAAAAAAAGAGGATTATAGTTCTGTCTAGGAACACCTTTAATTTCCACAAGGCCGTATTTTATTGCAACTGTTCTTTGTTTGTTTGTTTGTTTGTTTTAAACCTGATGCAGCCATAAAGGGCTAAATATGTGGCTAGATTGTTTAATAAACAGATTAAATGCAGGAATGTAGTCTGGCTTCAAATGCTCAATTTACTCTCAAAAAACAATAAAATATAATCTACTCATATTTACCTTGAAGGAGATCTCATACTGCTCTCCTCCCCAGATCTCTAGACCAGTGTCATATCCTCCCAGCTCCCAGAACCACTTTCTATCCACAGCAAACAGTCCGCCTGCCATCACTGGTGACCTAGAAGACACAATGTAACACACACAGTCACTGCTTGCAGTATATTTTGTGCAAAAGCTTTACTTACAACCATCACGTATCCATAAAGAGCAGCAGCAACACTAGCTACAGTGTGTCGAACCTGCCAAGGACAGCATCCAAACAGAAACCAAACAGCTCTATTGTTTATGTGAGTCAAAGAGTGGATTTACGCAAAAGGACAAACATGATATTATCATCACACATAAATAACGCACTACTTTAGGCCCATTTCATGCATAATATGTAAGCAAGTGTGAGAGTTAAGATCAGAGTTAGGGCAGTTTGTTGGCTAAAGTGACATGGGAAGAGCAAAAAAATGCATAGTGAAAACAGGTATTACATGTATTCATACAGTATTTAATAGAACCAGCCTGATATGGACAGAGTTACGTACCCTTATCCGGATAAATGTTTGCATATATATTGTACCTACAAGTCCAGGGAGGGTAATCAAAAATGATGATGAGAGAAGCTGAAGCTCACTACAACCACGGCTCCCTGTGGTCCTCCTCTTTTCCTCTTGCCTATCTTCAACATCCTTTGTATCCACTATCCCTCCTCTGCACATGACCAAACCATCTCAGCCTTTCCTCTTTGTCACCAAGATGCTCAACCTGAGCTGTCCCTCTGATACACTCATTTGTAATCCTGTCCCTCCTGGTTACTGTTGACAAAAGCCTTCCAGTTCTGCCTCCAGTCTTGAACTGTTAAAAATAATAATATTTTGGTGCATAAAAACATGCTTTGGAAAGAAATTGTGTCTATTTGTCCTTTTAACTTAAATAAACCTCAGCCTCTTTGTTGACAGTGAATTTAATTTGCAAAAAACATATAAAAGGAAAAAAACAGCTTTTGATGATGTGCATGACTTTTTTTCACTTTTAACACGAGTCTGACTGTGAAGTTTCCGAGGGTCAAGGAAAGGTTTTCAGCGAGGTCGACTCTCCCTCCTTCACCCTTTAGGAGACCCTTAGAGAAAATCTGAAGCTGCTTTTCTCGCAGTGGTGTTGGTATGTATGTATTCATGGGAATCATGAACTATGAAGTTTAAAGGGGAATTTTTTTTTTTTTTTATGCAAACCAAACCAAATCGACTTCCAAATTATGCAACAGAAGTGGATCTTTTAGAAGTTTAATGACTTAAAGCATACCACCCACCTGCTTTTTAAACAGGGGAAAATTAAAGTTTAGCTCTCCCAGTGGCTGTACCAGATTTTCTCCTAAAGCTCTGATTTCATGCCCTTGAGGGGGAAAAAAAGTACGCTGGTCATTGCTCTAGTGTTGAAACCTCTGGTGGCTGACAAACTGAAGAATGTTTCACTATATATATTAAAAACCTGGTTGATTCCAGGCTCAGATATTCTAAAGCAGCTGCACTGCTAAAAGATTGTAGCTGAGACATTTAGTGGTCATTTCCACTTTGAAGCCGCTGAAAACGGACATATTTTATGGAATTTTTTTGTTTGTTTTTATTTACTTGACAAGCTTGCCAGTCTTTTTGTATGTTTAGTTTGAGTTTGTCTTTTGTATGTATTTTGGCTCAGCATTTGTTATCATATATATTGGAACAGACTTTTACAAATGTGTCCAGGTACATTTTGTCCTTTTCAATAATTCAATAATTCTAAAAGCCACCTTTAAAAACCCTACAATGGATAAGTATTAAAACTGGAAAAAGTAGATTTTCAATGACATATCTTTTGGAAGCAAATATAAAATGAGCAAGAATATTCAGAGAGATACAGACAGTAAGTCAGAGTGCATACATTCATAGTGGTACCATTTCTCACCAGATAATGAAGATGCTCTACAGAGTACAAAACCAATTAACCCACTATAGAGCACTGTGGCTTCTGTCTACTGTGTCGAGGATCTGTGCCTTTGAGTGCTTGGCTTGTTAGCTGTTATGTGGCTGCTGTACGTGATTGTTGCTGCTGCACACCTCACCATAAAATCTGGGGCAGCAGGCGCACACACAAAAACACAAGCTTACGCCAGGTTTCTTGTGAAGAACTTCACCAACTAGATCCAATCTTTAACCCCAACTTTCCACGCAACACCTGACCCCCAAATAACGTAGCACTAAATCAACCAAGCACTGAAGCACATCATTCTTATCTTTCTACCCCCCCCCAAACAAAATGCGGTCCACTTCACTGCAGAAATATCAGAACACGCGCACTTGCAGGTACACCAGGTTGTCATAGTTACAAGCCTTTCATCAGGTGGAAATCGGAGGTGAGCGAGCCAGCAGGCAGTCTGCTCTCGCCAAAGTCGTCCCTGAGGAGGATCAATTAAAGGCAAACAGTGCAGCTACTGTACTGTCAGCAGTGAGAAACACTCTAGGGCTTCTCACGCCTCGTGAGCAGTGAGCACAGATATGAGTCCCTTGGTGATAACAGCCAGGTTTCCGCAGTTTTCCCTCTTCAAGGGTGAAAATAATTAAATGAATAAGCAGTGATTACCGAAATCTCTGTACTCCTCTCCAACACTGTTTAATGTCTTTAACACATCATAATTACTCTGGGCACACTGTGCCGGGTTTGTCTCTAACACTCATGCAGCTTGTTTACAGTCCTTCATTTTTTAGAATTAAAATAAAAACAATTTGGCGTGATAAAAACATTTATGCTTCCTGTGCCCTCTGTGGGGCATGCTATCTGATACAACCCAACCCTGAATTAGCACTCAGCTCCACAATGTGCACACATGATAAACAAATGCCTCCGTGCAGTGTAATAAAATTAACATATTTTCCAATTTGCTTTCTTAATGACAGTAATATTGAAAGAAATACTGAACATTTGTGGTTCAGTCCATCTACCCCTCTTTTGCCCAGCACATCAAGCACACTTGATGGTGACAGAACAGCAGTATTCGACACCCTGGGATGAGGACTCGCTGAGAAATGGTAGTTGTGACCTTTAGTAAGTCTCTTGGGTCTCTAAATGTCCCTTTTTTCCTTAAAGTGAACTGTTTATCAACTTTTAGCTGTAGCTATGTGTGTCTAATATTGCATACTATTTTACATATAGAGGAGACACTTTACTTTTGACCAAAACAGCAGCCTTCACCTCTGGAAAAAAACTAAGCCTGTTTTGTTTTTACCTTTTTTTTTTTCTAAAGGCCAGAAGGTTGTAAAATGAAGTCACGTTGTACAGTCTATGAAAAAAAAATCCATATTTCTCACTAGATTTATGACCTAAAGTATGTAAATATCTTATAAGTTAGTTCATGGTCTAAATAGCCAGTTTCAATACAGTGTGATCATTTTCCCATCCAGAGTAAAATAAAGCAGGGTAAGCTTCACTGGTAACTTGTTCCTGAAAGTTGTTACTGTGAGAGTCAGTGGTTTCGTAGTCAAATCCACCACTCTCTTGTGATGTCTGGTTATAAAAGACACAACACTCAACTAGATCTTTTAATTGCAGTTGGCCATTTTCCTATCTTATATATCACAATTTGGTATATTACAGCTAAAATTACACTCAGAAGAGCTGTGACATTTTTACATAACCAGTGTTCTACACACCGATTACATTAGAGGAAATGAACCTGACACATAAAAAAAGATGCTTTACACATTTATGTCAATGAAACACAGAGCATTATTTCTCCTGTCTAAACAGCTATTTCAATTAAGATTTAAGTGAGTCTATTTAGTCTGATAGGGCAGGAAGGAGGTTTTAAAAAAAAAAAAAAAATCCTCAAATTACACAACACTGCCTGAAGAAAAAGTGCATCAGTGTAAATATGAGCACAATCAGTCTGGAACACTGTGGGGGTAAGGACTTAATTACAACTGAGACAAAGTGTAGCAAAGGAGTTGAGATGGAGCTGCCAGTCTAATTTCAGCTTTTGTCTTAATTAAGGAAGCACATCTTGCAGTAGCAAACTTCAGCACTCCCAATTACCCTTAGAAAAATGATATTACTCTTCATTGTACAGGGGAAAAAAAATCTGATTTTGCCCTTTAACTTGTAATCCTTTCTTGTCTATGGGCTACACAAACATCATTTTTCCTCTCACACTGTCTTTCACACCATCACATGTGGACACATGGCAACAAAAAGCAGTGGAAACCAGTGGAAAAAATGTTTTCCATGTTTGACTCATAAAAGTAGAATTGCCACAAAGCAGTTGCATGCCAACCATTCAAGTTGTATTTTACATGCATATCAGGGCAGACTTAACCTTTGACCTTGTGCATACAGAATGTTTGGCATTGATTTTTTTTTTTTTACCTTTAACCACAGTTATTCTGATCACTTCATCATCGAATCAAGTGAAACTTGGTGCCAAACTTTAAACATGTCCTCAGGGCATTCCTGAGAATGGGATAGATGAGCTGAAAACACAAAGCCTCAACCCTCAAAAATAGGTTCCTGTTGTTGTCAGTGTCCCAAACCTATAGAGTGCAGATTATACATATTCATGAGGGGAAAGCATTCCAAATGGGCATCTGGCACCTGTTTCTAGATGTTCCACTTGTGAAGTGCTGTTTTATAACTGTGTGATTGTACAGAAAAGAACCGCTAAGCACATGGCTCAGTTCAATTCTCTTGGTATAATCTGTACAGTCAGATGAGCACTGCGGTGCACCAGTGAAGTGGCTTCTCAGAAGGGTTTGACTTCCAGTGCAGCACCTGATGTACGAGAGCACAGATTTTGGGAACAGAAAAGTTGTAAAAATGTCTCTGTACATCATCACTAAATACGGAGGGGAAAACTTTGTTTCGCTTCTAATATTTATACTGTCAATATCATTGGTATACATTTATACCACTGACACATGTTCTGTCAGTTTATACTCAGAAACATATTCACACAGACACACAAATGTTGCCAATCTTCAACATGCAGACTGGCAGCTGCGGAAAACCAGGTAAGCCAGAGCTCAGTTATTTCTAGCTTAATTTTAATTATCTTCAGCACTCTGGAGAAGGATGACTAGGACCTGGACAGTTTGCAGCTTTATATTGATGAGTGTTTTGAGCGAGTCGTCATGGGGAAAACAGACAAGACACCGACTCCCTCCACCAGCAAAGGAACTCTGTCCACAAAGAGAAGCCGCCACCTTCCAGCAACATTGTGGACATTTTGGAGTCCATAAATAACAAACTGTCAAGCTTTGGCACCTGCCTCGCCCTAGTGGAAATCCTCCACAAAGAGTTTCAGGCCTTGAGGGAGTCTGTAGAGTTCAGCCAGCAGCAGATGGAAATACTAGCTGCAGAAAATGCCGTTCTCATGGAGTCGGTGAAATTCCTCACCAAGGGAATGACCCGGCTCTCAGAAAAAAAAAATTAAAGAAACTGTTGTCGAGCTCCAGGCCCACAGCATGAAGGAATAACCTAATGTTTTCAGGCATCCCAGAGAAGGCAGAAAAAGACCAGGAAACTACAGTGAAAGCATGTATCCAAACTCACCGGAAGCTCCCGGAGGACACCGTGAACAGAGATATAATCAGAGATATAATCTCTCCAGTGTGTCCTGGGTCTGCCCTGGGGCTTCCTCCTGGTATGACTTGCCTGGAACACCTCACCCAAGAGGTGCACATGCAGGAGGCATCCTAGTCAGATGCCCAAACCATCTCAACTGGCTCCTTTTGATGTTGAGGAGCAGCAGCTCTACTTTGAGCCCCTCCTGAATTGCTGTGCTCCTCACCCTATCTCTAAGGAAGAGGACAGCCACCCTTTGGAGGAAACTTATTTCTACCGCTTGTATTCATGGTCTTATTCTTTCGGTCACTACCCAAAACTCATGGCCATAGGTGAGGGTAGGAACGTAGATTGACAGCTTCACTTTCACACTCAGCTCAGCTTCTGCATCACTGCAGACGCAGCCCCGATCCATCTGTCGATCTCCTGTTCCCTTCTCCCGTCACTTGTGAATTAGACCCCGAGATACTTGAACTCCTCTACCTGGGGCAGCAATTCGCCCCTAAGCCAGAGTGGGCATTCCACCCTTTTCCAGCTGAGGACCATGGCCTCAGATTTAGAGGTGCTAATTCTCATGCCAGCTGCTTCACACTTGGCTGCAAACCATTCCACTGTGAGCTGGAGGCCACCACCTGATGAAGCCAATAGGACCACATCATCCGCAAAGAGCAGACATGAGATTCTGAGGTCACCAAGGTGGAAGTCTTCCACCACTTAGCTACACTTACAAATTCTGGGACCTGACAAAGGGCAGCCCTCAGAAAACAAGTCCAACTTATTGTTGGCAATTCAGACCAAGCTCTCGCTGTGGCTGTACAGGGATTGAATGGCCCAAAACAAAGAGCCAGACATCCCATACTCCCGCAGCACCTAACACAGGATACCCCGAGGGACACGGTTGAATCCCTTCTCCAAGTCCACAAAACACATGTAGACTGGGTGGGCAAACTCCCACGCACACTCAAATATCCTCGAGAGGATTCGGCAACCATTACAGAAACCACATTGTTCCTCTTGAATCCGAGGTCTGACCTTACCGGGGAGGCTGAGGAGTGTGATTCCCCAATGGTTGGAGCACACCCTCTTAGCTGTGTTCCGCTTGGCTCAGCTGCCTCTGGAGTCCCACAGGGTAATCAAGCCTGATAGGACTCCTTCTTCAGCTCGATGGCTCCCTTCACCTCTGGTGACCACCATCTGGTTTGGGGATTACCAACATGACAGGCACCAACCACCTTGCAGCCACAGCTCTGAGCAGCAGCCTCAACAGTGGAGGTGTGGAACATGGTCTATTCGGACTCAATGTCCTCAGCCTCCCTCAGAATGCTGTCGAAGTTCTGCCGGAGGTGGGAGTTGAAGATCTCACAGACTGGGGCTTCTGCCAGGCATTCTCAGCCCACCCTCACAATATGTTTAGGCACACCGGGTCTGTCCAGCATCTTCCCCCACCAGCTGATCCAACTCACCACCAGGTGGTGATCAGTTGACAGCTCAGCTCCTCTTTTCACCTGAGTGTCCAGAACATATGGCCACAGATATGATGATACGATTACAAACTCAATCATCAACCTGTGACCTAGGGTGTGCTGGGGCCACGTGCACTTATGGACATCCTTATGTTCAAACAAGGTGTTTGTTATGGACAAACTGTAGTTTCCACAGAAGTCCCATAACAAAACACCATTTGGGTTTCTCCAAATCACACCCCCCCCAGGGTTTACTGTCATCGCCCACATGAGCATCAAATTCTCCCAGCAGGACAATGGAGTCAATGGATGGAGCACCCTCGAGCATCCCGCCCAGCGACTCCAAGAAGGGTGGGTAATCTGTACCGTCATTTGGCATATAAGCACAAACAACAGGACCCGCTCCCTGGCCCGAAGGCACAGGGAAGCAACCCTCTCGTCTACTGGTGAAAACTCCAACGTACAGGTAGCAAGCCGAGGGGATACAAAAATACAGCTTGTATACAGCTTGTTGCCTCTCATCGAGGGCAACTCCAGATTGGAACAGAGTCCAGCCCCTCTCCAAGAAACTGGTTCCAGAACCCAGGCCATGCGTTGAGGTGAGCCCGTCTATACCTAGCTGGTACCTCTCAACCTCACACACTAGCTCATGCTCCTTTCCCACCAGAGAGGTGACATTCCCTGAACCCAGTTGACTTGATGCTATACTCTGATTAAAAAGTGTACTTTCATTTCTCTGAGCAGTGTATATCCCTAACTTGGTATTATTATTCTTCACATTACTATAGTAGGAATAAATACATCTTCAGTCACTGTTTGAACTATGGTATTTTAAGAATGAAAATTGTAAATAAAGCAAACAAAAAATGAATATCCTGTTAAGTTGGATATAGTGATCGGGTTCAAACCCAAATTACTTTCAAGAGTGAATGCTTACAACAGCCTGCTAAAAATATTATAATTTTTTTTTTTGGAAAACCTACAATTGCATTACATTTGCTCCCATATCATGGCTACATTCTGTCTGTGCAGCTGTGTGGTCACATCAACTGACTTACATCAATGTGGGGAGAAAAAAAAAGTCTCACAAACAACATCATCCTTCAGAAGAAATATCATATAAACATCATGACAAAGTACAACAAATGCCTCTGTTGGAAAGAGACTTTCAACAGCTCAGCCTGGCTAAAGAGAAAATTATGCTCAACGAAACCATTTCAGAGGAGTGAACTTTAATAGCTGTCATCTTTTGCAGCCACAGACAATAATGCAGCAGTGAGCAGGTAGGCCTACAATATGTCCTGTTAATAATATTTCACAAAAATCAACACTTATGTTCGAACAGATAGTTAAAGATAATAGCTGATTTCCACTTTGAGAAACATGCAACACTTTGAAAACACATCAATCGGAAAAAAAAATCATGCTTGATATCTATATTGATATGGACTGTGTAAAGATTTAGGAATGAAAGGATGCCACATCGTTTGTTGGAAATGAAAATCATCAACCTACAGAGGCCTGAATTCAGACACCCCAATGTGAATCAAAGTGAAAAAATTATGTGGCAGGCTAGTCCATTTTACTGAAAATTCATTGCAGGAACTCACTGACAACACTGGGGTATGCCTTTAATGAGCATCCTCCATGGATATGCCTCCCCAGACCATCACTGATCCACCAACAAACCGGTCATACTGAACGATGTTACAGGCAGCGTAATGTTCTCCATGGCTTCTCCAAACCCTTTCATGGCATTTTAGAGGAGTGAACTTTAATAGCTGTCATCTTTTGCAGCCACAGGCAATAATTCAGCTATTTTAATAAAATCCTTCAAAATTTAAATCCATATTTAAATTAAATAGGTATGCCACAGATGGAAAGCTTTAAGTCATTGATTATATATAGACTGCACTACTTTTAAATGTGTGTTACTCACTCAAAAGGTTCACTGGGGTCATCCCTCTGCATCTCTGGAGGGATGGGAATTCGTTTGTAGTACATTTCCCAGTCAAATGCCCCTCGCATGGCATCTCCTGCCTGTGTGTCATAGCCAAAATTGTCATGGTTGATGACGTCAATCATTGGACATACAATGGTCTTCCTGTTCTGGGCAATTCGGTCTGTAAGATATATAAAGAGAAACAGATGGTTAATGTTGGCTTAAATAAAAAAAAAAAAAAAAAGAAGTTATTTTCACAGTTCTCATCTTTGTGTTTGATTCCTGCATGTGTGTATCATTCATTCACTTTTTTAGTGCCAGTGACTGTCAGGGAAGAAATGAAATACTAAAATCTGTGTGTGTCTGTGCATGTGTGTACTTTATGTAAGTGTTTGTTGGTTTGTATACTATGCTGTAAGTTTCATGACTCAACATTTGTTCTTGGTTGTTTCCTTTTTTTACTATTAAGATTAGTTTTCTCATGTGGTTTTACTTCCTGCCTCTGTGAGTGTCTTGCCCTGCCCTCATTGTTTTCACCTGTAGAAAATTTCCACGCCTGTATTTTGCTCCCATTTCTGTCTTGATTGTAATTAGGCCCTTTGTTTGTATATACGCTCACGAGCTGCTATATTGGGTTGGACCTTCTTTTACCTTCAAAACTGCCTTAATTCTTTGTGGCATAGATTCAACAATGTGATGGAAACAAAGATTTTGGTCCATATTGACATGGCAGCATTATGCAGTCGGTGCAGATTTGTCAGCTGCACATTCATGATGTGACTCTTAGATCCAAAAGATGTTCTACTGGATTGAGATTTGGTGACTGTGGAGGCGAAACCTATGATTAAAGTGAATTTTGAACATTATCATGTTCAAGAAATTAGTTTAAGATGATCTGAGCTTCGTGATATGGAACATTATATGCTGGAAGCAGTCATCAGAAAATGGGTACACTGGTCATAAAAGGATGGACATAGCCAGCAACAATACTCATGTAGGCTGTGGTGTTTAACCAATGCTCAGTTGGTACTAAGGGGCCTAAAGTGTGCCAAGAAAATATTCCCCACACCACCTCCAGCTTGAACTGCTGAAACAAGGAAGGATAGATCCATGCTTTCCTGTTGTTTATGCCAAATTCTGAGCCTATCATCTGAATGTTGCAACAGAAATCGACACTCATCAGACCGAACAACGTTTTTCCAATCTTCTGTTGTCCAGTGTTTGTGATCTTCTGGCTGCTGTAGCTCATCTGCTTCAAGGTTTGACATGTTATGGATTCAGAGATGTTCTTCTCTATACCTTGGTTGTGATGAGTGATTATTTGTGTTACTGTTGCCTTCATACTGTATCAGCTTGTAGCCATTGTCCTTTCTTCCCCATTCTGATGCTTGTTTTGAACTTTAGCAGGTCTTCTTGACCTTTTCTGCATGCCTAAATGCACTGAGTTGCTGCCATATGATTGGCTGATTAGAGATCGTGTTAACAAGCAGTTGAACAGTATCTAATGAAGTGGCAAGTGAGTGTATATACAGTATATATCGAGGGCTTGGAACCATAGGGGCGTAAGTGACATTTCACCAACTTTACAGGAGAGCCAAAACAAAAAATGACCATAGTTTGCTCTTTGTATACTGATTTTAGTTTATTTTTAAACATGTTTGTTTGTATAAATTTATGACACAGTGCTTAATAAACAATAATCTTGTCTTTGTTGTAAATGCACATATTCCCTTTTTGGCACCAACTTCTTATGTGCATTCAGAGTTAAGTCTTTTTGTTTTTGTTGAATAACTCTATTTCTATTAATATTTTACTTCTGTAATTTTGACAGTAGATAGAGCACATCAAGAGCTTTCATTTGATATATATATATATTAAAATAAGAGTCTGAATATATTGAATGAAAGTCTGAATATATAGAATGAACTCTGAATATATTGAATGAACTCTGAATATATAGAATGAAAGTCTGAATATATTGAATGAAAGCTGAGGTCACGGAAGCGCCATCTAGTGTTTTCGTTACGTAAAGCGCATAATATCGCTACAAGAAGCGGCACTATGAGTCAATCTGCAGTTCATCTTCACTGTTTCATCGTGGAAGACCAAATGCAGCGAACCTCTCAGGTCAGACAGCTCCTGCATGCAAGCTAACATTACGCAGAACATGCACAGGCACCCTCCACAACAACAGGCCCTGTCTAGAATCAGAGATGTGGATGTGGAAGGCATGTTCTGCTTATTGTTAGCTTGATACGCAGGAGCTGTCTGACCTGAGAGATTCACTGAATAAAACTCTTCGTCAGTAGTATGATTAGGAACACTGCTGCTAGCATTATGTTGGCCAGTTCATGCATTTGCCAGGGTGTTAATTAGCTACTCATTATTTAGGATTTCTGCCACTAAACTCCCTGCAGATTGACTCACAGTGTCATTTCTTGTAGCGACATTATGTGCTTTACGTGACGAAAACACTAGATGGCGCAAGAGCTTCCGTGACGTCAGTTTTCTTTCAATTCAGAGTTCATTGTATATATTCAGACTTTCATTCAATATATTCAAGTTTCAATCCCTATGGCTCCAAGCCCTTGATATATTTCTGTCTTCCCCCCTTCTTAATTGGATTGTCTTTTTTCCTCTTGTGACTTTCTTTGTACATCTTCTCATTTCCGAGTGCCTATTTGTGACTTGTTAGTCATAAAAAACTCACTTTGTATTTGAGTCCAGCTCTGAACTGATTCCTGGCTATAGTACTCTATAAGTTAGGGTCTTAAATGATCTAGCAGGGGGGCCAGAAAAATGCTTAACTCCACATATAGTTTTTAAAAATGCAGTTATTAAGATTAAAAAAATAACTATTGCCAATTTAATGCGGCACTTAATGCAAACCTGCAATGCAACTATTTTCATTTTCTGAAAAGCTCCATAACTTCTTTCATGTCCAACAACAATCAAAGTGCCACAGTGGGCTGTAATGAACAGTTACGCACTGGCAGACACATGTCCTATTCCCAATTGATGTGTAAACAGCTTGACAGAGAGGTAACACAGGTCATAAGGTTTGCTGTGAAATGATTCCAATCGGGAATGGCGCCATGCTGGGAAACAGAGTTGAACATGGGTCCTTAATGGAAAGAGGTAATTGATAAAAAGGAGAATGAGGTAGTGAGCAAGTCCATCAGCCAGAAGAGGAGGCACTCAGCTTCACAGCAGGGGTAGTGTGTGCGTGTGTGTGTGAGTGAGTGTGTGAGCGTGTATATTTTTCCGTCTTTGAGAATGATCAGTTTTCTCTTAGAGAAAGGAATTTGGCAGCAGTATCACGACTTTGTACATTATTGTGCTCTGTGACCTTGGGAGTGAAGACATTTTCAGACAGTGATGAAATTCTGGAAATTAATATATTTTAAGATTTGTCTCTTTTTCTAATGCAAAGGGGAGGCTTTTTTGAAACATGGAAAGAAATTTTGACAGAAAATTTCAATATTTGGAAATTATTTGAAAATATCTGAAAATTAAACTGTCAAAATCTTTGAAGTTGAAATGTTCTGTGGAAATTAAGATTGTTTCAGAAAACAAACTGTGAAACAAACTGCAGTGGATGCAGGCAGCTACAAAGTGTGTTTCTCTTCACACTGGAGCTTGTGAACAGGTGGTTTGGTGAAGGACACGCGTCGGCTTTTCCCTGTAAAGGTTTTTATGGTGATTACAGGAACAGGTGCTGCTGTTGTGGACATAAGAAAAATGTTTTCTTTCCCTCCACGTGAGCTAACTGTCTCTGTAACGGCTCCGTCTCTTTGCTGTGTACCTGTAGACAGGAAAAACTGGGGGCTACATGGGCTTAATTTTATAATACTTTTTAATCACATTTGTGCTCCTACATACGTTTCTGTTGCATGTCTATTTTTAGTTGCAAATGTGGGTGAAACGCTGGTGAAACTGAGCACTACAGAGTTGTGGATTAAACAACACATCAAAGCAAAAAATTGTGTAGAGGATTTTTTTTTTTTTAGAATCAAATTATTCCAGTTGCTTGATGAATCGTTGCAGCCCTAAACACAACAATAAAAAAATCACAGAGACACAAAGAAGTGCACAATAGTCAGGTATCACGCTCACACTCTTATCATTACTAACACCATGTGTTTTCTGACATAAAAATTAAAGAGACACAGGCTAACAATGCACAGCACGGTGGGCAGTGGTTAGCACTGCTGCCTCACAGTTAGAATACCATCTGGAAGGCCTGGGTTCGATTCCACCTTGGCCCCGGCCTCTCCTTCTCCGTGTGGATTTTGCATGTTCTCCCCGTGCTTGCGTGGGTTTCCTCCGGGTACTCCGGTTTCCTCCCACATTCCAAAGACATGCACTTTATCTTTTAATTAGTCTCTGCACTGTATATTTTGTAATTTTGTAATATTGTGTTATAGTTATAGCTCTAATATCTCTGTATATTTGCAATTTGTATACTTGTATATTGTCTTATAGTTTTTATACTTATTTGTTTTTTTCTGTAAGCACGAAGTACCGCAGCAATTTCCTAATGCTGTGAACCTGTTCACCCATATGGCAATAAAAACCTTCTGATTCTGATTCTGATTCTGATTACTGGGGTTAGGTTAATTGGCTACTCTAAATTGCCCATAGGTGTGAATGAGAGCGTGAATGTGAGTGTGAAAGGTTGTTTGTCTCTCTGTGTTAGCCCACCGACAGGCTGGCGACCTGTTCAGCGTGTACCCTGCCTCTCGCCCTATAACAGCTGGGACAGGCTCCAGCCCCCCCGCAACCCTGAACAGGATAAGCGGAAGCGAATGGATGGATGGATGGATGGATGGAGGCTAACAATGCTGCAATTGTTAGGCACTGTGACTGTCCAGAGGCCTGTAAAAATAAGGTTATCATGCAACACACACAATGAGACAGGAATATCATTTACTTATACTGTACATAACCCCAAATGGCATAAACATGGTCTTTTTGTTTGATGTAGTAATATGATTTCCATGACCAAAAGACTTCAAAATAACAATAATATCACGATATCTATAAAAAATGTGGGAAATAAGAACCCGTTAGTGAAAATCATCCTTAGATTATTGGCCTTTTTAATGGATCAAAGGGGTAATGTGAACTGGGAGTGTGCAAGAAGCTGGTGGTTACAACTGGCATATAAAGTAAACAGCATTACCATAATGATATATGCAGTACTGAGCTTGTACACAAAATATCATTAAGCTACAAACTGTAGACACAGCTGTGAGACAAGGCACAGGACACAGTAGTGCCATTTAATGGAGCAGCTAGCATTGAGGGAAAGCAGAGGTGCAAGAACAGACAACAACTTAGTAATTAAACTATGAATTAATTCCTCAGTCATCTCCAACGCTTCACTCAACAACGGTCCAACTGCACCTGTGTTTTGCCTTAGTCTTCAGTGGGGACTGTTGTAGGACGTGAGTCTCCATCACTGTGTGGAAAAGAATTACGCCACACTAACAGAAAAGTGAATGTCCTCATTGGTAGTCACCTTACTTTAGTCAGCCATAAAGTATGTAGCTGAGGCAGCAGAATATTAGTTATTGGAAGTGTGAAAGGGAACAAAGCCTTGATAAACTAGAAAGTGAGTTTGTAAGTCAAACTATATAAGCAGCACAATGTTTATGAGAATATCGTCTGCATATTTTGTGTATAAATTCTCATTTTTAAATATGACGTTTATCCTTAGAACCCTATATCATGAGATCCTTAGTGTTCAACAATACCAGTCACTGTCTGATCCCAGTCACATGCATTACATACAACAGTATGATCTGTATGACATACTTTGAAGGAAGGTGTCTGACTGGACTACTATTGCATGGGGAAATAAGACCTCTTGTGGCTTGCAGTTTTTGGTATAAGACCACAATGATTTTTGGATGGGGGATACAACATCACCACGTCAGTGATGCTTGCTGGATGGATATGTGTGCGAGTGTTTCTCACCCAGCAGTGGAGGCAGCCAGTTGACGTTAGCCTCACAGTGTGAGTCCAGGAAGGTGAGGACTTCCCCCTTGGCAGCAGCGGCTCCAAGCAGACGAGTTCTGATCAGGCCTTCCCTCTTCTTCGTCCTCAAGATGCGAACCTTAGGCATCCGCTTCATGTACTCCTCCAGTGCCACCTTTAGGTGCTCTGAATAGAAAGGAAAGGAGGGGTAACTTGAAATGTAGGAAGGCTACACTTCAGTTTTTATCAGTAAAATTTTCCACTTGACTAATTTCTCCTCACCTTTCTGCTTCAGTGATTTCATTATTTTAATGCCTTTTAAAATCAACTAACTACTCTTTGCTAACAAAAAAGTGAACTGCATGAATTGCAAGATTTTTGATCAATACCAATAAAAGATAAGTTCTCATATTTTCAGATGCTTAAATGCAATAGTTTGGCACTTATTTGAACAATGTAACAAGTTATACTTGCTCCCTTTTTATTGTACCTATAAATCTTTTCCTATTATTTATTTATTTGTCATAGTTTCTGTTTTTAACTAGCTGTATTTTATGTTTTTGTTTTTATTTTTATTGTCTGTTGTTTCTACTGTTTTTGTGTGTAGCGCCTCAGAGAAACATAATTTCGTTGTACTGTGTGAAATGACAATAAAGGTTTGAGTTGAATTGTTTTAAATGAATTCTGATAAAACTTTGTATGGGTGTAGAGCGAGGTCATGTTAACAATCCATTAAAATCTGCCTTACAGCCACCATGGTCTTTAAGGTCAACTTCATGATTTATTAGTCCAAAAAAGACAAAAAGACTTATAACTTAGAAACTATGATATTTACGAGTGTGGTGTGTATTGTCAACATATAGGAAGTACTGTATAAAGATTTTAAATTTGTCACATTTGACTTCTGACCTCTACTTCAAGCTCAATCTGATCTAGCTGATCTAAAGGTCAAAGTGATAATAATGCCATACAGAGGTATTTAAAGCTATGTTTTTACTGCCATTGTTTGTATTGACAACATATAGGAAATTATACTGGTATATGGGGATTGTGTCACATTATAGTTTGCATCCAAATATCATGTCAAATTTGACCTCTGACCTCACTTTTACATTTCAAATCTGCCTTTCTTTCAAGTTGACCCAAAATTTTTTTTATATCTTTGAAGAAAATATTGTCAAGAGAAAGAGAATGAGCTGCCTACAGTAGTTAGTTAGAAATACACTGTAGTATAACATATAATAAGCTTATTATTCATGTTCAATTATTTACAAATCAGTACCTATTAACTACTGTATCACCTGCTCCGACATGTTTGTGTAACCAAAGTAAACATCTGTTATGCTGCCCGTATCTAATTCTTACTGTACTATGAAATTCTTAAAGTATGTTTAAAAAGAACAAAGAAAAAAAAAACTATATATACAAAATACAATACTATTCCCTTAAAAGAAACTACTGCCCAAAAAAAGTGAGTTTTGTGCTCTAGGAGTGCTTCTTGTTTTGTTCTGTATTGCAAATATTTGTAAGGCATTAAAATAAATATTATAGTAGCAATGATAATTTAGACAGTTACAATCAGGAACAGAAATTTAAACAGTGACCTGTTTTGTCCACAATGCGTATTTTTTTTTAACAGTGAGAAAGAGTTGAGATGTTATAAGTTGTGTTTGCATTACCAGTAACAACATTTCAGGGTTCTTAGTTTGTCCACATTTTAGTGTCTTAATCTCCTCTGTATCTGTGGAAATAATGTGCATACTAGTCTTGTTATTCTTTTTTTTTTTTTTTGTCTTTGTTGCTTCTTGTTTTGCCATCCCCCTCATTGTGCACCTTTGCTTTCTTTGTTTTCCAGCTCCTGTGATTGTGTGCTCAGCTCTAATTGAGTCCACCTGTCTTTCCACAATCAATCAGATAGTAAAATCCTATTGCTCCCTTTGTGGGTTCAACTGCTGACCTTCCTGCATGTCCTCCTTTCTTTTTGTCTTGAATTATTCTTTGGTAGACTCAGCTGCCACTGGATTTGCCTGTTTGCTGTTTCTTTTCATCACAATTTCCTGTTAGCTTATTGAAGTTTCCCTTTTTGTTTGTTCAACCTGTCTGTGTAGTTCTGTGCCTGCAGTTTGCTTCTCCTTGAATCATGAACTGGCACGTAACACAAAGACTGGCAACCTACTGAGTTTACCTTCTCTCCTGCCCAGTACATGCTGGCAACCAGGATACACTTCAGCCTGGTGCAATTCTGCACAAAATAAGCAGTTTATACAATGGCTGTTTTTTTGCAGCAGTATCAAAAGAAAGTTTTGGGACGAGAAAGTTTTACTCTTCACTCACTAAGTCTACTTCACAAACCTTCAAAAAGAGGAAAAAAAAAAAGTTCTCTGCTTCAGTGTTCTCCTTGTGGGATTTTCACATTTTAAATGCAGAAATTACAGACAGAACATTTATCCACAGGAGCAATGACTCAGACTGACAAGCTGTAGAGCTTTAACGTTTTACTTATGTATGACAAATGTCTACAAATATTAGTGTAATCTCAGGAAATAGACAAAACAACAACTCTAGGAATCCATTTAATGACCAAGATCAGCCGGCACTCAAACGTTGCTGCCAGGAGATGCGTGAACAATGAAATCGGCTTGTTAAGCTCTCATTTGGACAATTGCTGCTACATCTTGCTACATATTAAGAGATACACTTTCCATGTATGTAACCATTTCTCCCAAATGGTTGGTGCTTCTTTATAGCCAAAATATAATAAGCAAATAAAAACTCCAGCACATTATAACCCAACATTTGGATTAAGCAGTGTCACAGATTTTTCACAGAACAACCTTAGGGACGGCTAAATTTTCTGATTATTAAAATCCAATCTGTCACTATGATTAGTTCAGTGCATAGTTAGGTTTAAGCCCCATCAGTCATAGAAATGGGCTGGTATAATGGTCTCCCTGAAGAGAGAGAGGCCTTTTTTTGAAACTGTCATGGTCCTGGGTCTTTCACTCACTGTTTTGAATTTTTTCTTGGTTTTTAGTTAAGAGATTTTTCTTATTCATGAATTCCTATGTTCTTACAGTGTAATTATATTTTGGATTATGTGCTGAGTTCTTGGTTACGTTCCCCCTCATGCTGTGTGATCTTGAGTTCTGGGTGTTTCTCTTGAAGTTTGATATTCCTGGCTCCAGCACTGCCTTGTTTACAGGTTCTGTTTATAGTTTTTGGAGATACTTCAGCATTAAAGCTGCTTTTGAGTTAAATACTTACTTCCTTCATCATGTAGCAAAACACATGAGAATATTCAATTTTTCTGTTTTAGCAGCCTGATATGAAATATTCTGAAAACAATTATGTTATCACAGTTCGTTTCCAATGTGTTCTCGTCCTTTGACATCAAACGCTCCCGCTGGTGTGTCAGATATGTGCATAAAGTGTCATTTAACGTTAAGTACCTTGAAGCACCAGACTCAGCGATGTTGGGCACCAGTAAATAATGGTCATTTTTAGAGATCAAAAAGGTCTTCATTTGGAGGCTTCTGGATGACAGTCGCTAGTCACACATTTGTCAGTTAGAAGATTACAGTTTGAGTCGCGTATGGGGCGTTGTATTTTGCATTTTCTTCCACTTTGTTCATTTTACTTCTCTTACAGTCTCACCAAGAGCTGTAAATGACTTTGCTAGGTTTAGGATAACATTGCAGTTTGCCCTTTCACACCATTAAAACAGACAGCTATGCATTTAAATATGGTATCAAGGTGTCCCTTGGTGTCAGTGCTGTGATGCACTAGGTTTATGCCATTACTGACAGTGGTGTCACCCCTCACTTGTATCTCTGAGGTGTCAGCAGCTTTGACAAAGTGGCAGTATTTGATGCCCTGAATAAGGTTGGCATTTCACACCATGAGACGCCCTAACCCTGACCTTATCCCGAATTCTGACCTTTTCAAGTGCAAAAAAGCTTAAAATGCATAGACATGACACACAAACTATGCTATTTATACACAACCCTATAATGTCACATTTTAATGCTAGGTGATCGTTCTTGAGGATAAGAGCACAAGCCCAGTGGTTTGAATAGAAAACAATCTTGAAGCAGTGAAAATGTGACATATGATTTTGACAGTTTCTCTACAAACAGTCACAATCCAGCATGTCTAAAGAAGAGGAAAGATAGACTACGAGTAGCTGAAACGTTGACCTTTTAACTTAATCTTTCTCAAACTTTCATGCTAAATGCAGAAACTTTACTGAGCTGACGTTGACGGAGAGGAAGAGAGAGATAAAATTGCTCTGCCTGCTGCCTTTTAAGTAAATGGAGATGATCTGTAGTGGGAGGAAGAATGCCTGCAATTGGTTTGATTTTTTTGATAATGTGAAGAACAGAGTGAAGAAAGAACAACTAAACTGTAATTAGAAGTTAAGAAGATGGTAAAAGGATAAATTTAAAAAAAAAATCTCCATCTAATCTTCATTCTTCCAACTCTTCTTGTAGTCTTTATTCTATCATGTGCCAAGATTTTTTCTTTTTTTTTGTGAAGCGGGAAGTTGACGGATTGGTGCAGCATCAGCACTGTACTGGTCTACTGTGAAGCATTAGCTGAGTGTGAAAAGTGAGGCTTCATGGGTTGTGACTGAAAGACTGAAACCACAGGTACAAGCGATGGAAATGAGCTTCCTCCGAACAGTGGATTGGCTCAGCCTTATAGATAAGCTTAGGCTTGGAGTAGAACACCAGCTGATGTGCCTCCTAAGTTCCAGGCATGTCCCACTGGCAAGAGGCCCCAGGCATACCTCGGTACCAAATCAATCCAGTTTGGGGAAGTGAAATTTAGAGAAACGGAGGCTTCACTGGTGAGCTTCACAAGTCAGTGAGTAACTATGACTCTATAAACTCTATAAAGTCTATGCTTTTATGTTCCATATCATTTTGGTGAGTATTTTTGACTGGTTTGCAACTTCAAAAGAAAAATCACATTTGCTAATTATTGACATTTCCCAAGGCGTACAAAGGGTATGACGGGGGGAGGGGGTTAACACTCAACGTATGCTTTTCAAATAATTAGAAAATATCGGTCAGTCTGTGTAATTTGAGCCCTGCCGGGTCACCGCAGCCCACGAAGACCACAAAGGCCGGAAGTGAGCGGCTAGCCTTCATATCAGCGTCACCTGCCCTCACCTCTGCGTAGCTCATGTCGCCTAGCAACGTGAGTGCGAAGCACAGCTGTGTAAAAGCAGCTGGTTAAATGGAGGACCAACTTTTGCTCCTTTTTGTGGTTTAATTTTAAATCGTTTATTCAAAATAAGCTGTTAAAACAAGCATGACACATTTCAACATTAAGGAATACAGCTGAACGGATGATTAATTTCCAACTATATTAAGTGAGACATTAATGTTGAATAAAACTATCCAGTTACGTATGAAGCTTAACTTTAATTTCAGAAGTTTGCTTATCACAGGAGCACTTCTACCCTTTGGTGGTCTGTGTAGTAGACTGGTGGGAAAATAAACAAAATTTTGAAGTTTAACCTTATGCATATTGATTCATTCATCAACCAAACTTTAATTAATATTTCCTCATGTTAAATCTTGACATGTGATTAAAATGCGATTAATTTCGATTAATTAATTACAAAGCTTCTAATGAATTCGATTAATTTTTTTAATCGAGTCCCACCCCTAATGAATGTATATGATATAGATAAACAGGTGTGTGTCCTCCATCACTGTGGTTGTCTAAGCGCTGAGTGGCTGAGAGGAGAAGGGGGCGGGGCAGCACTGTGTGTTTGTGGCGATCGAGTGAAGCAGTGATGGCGTGAGAGTGAGACAGTCAGTCAGGTTCAGTCCTTAATACCTGTACAGTTTGTGGTTCCAGCCAACAGGAACCGCTGAATTATAAATTAAAGGCGACTTGCTGGCAATCTCTCACTGATCCTTGCAACGTCCTGATGGATGCTGATGTATCAAGATTAACGTAGAAGCGCCTGGCCTAAAATTAAAAAGTTTTGCAAGATCTCGCAAAAGTACATCTCTTTTTTTTTTTTTTTTCCTCCCATGTTTTTTTTTTTTTCTTTTCCCATGTCCCTTGCCGGGTTCCGTAGTTTTTAATACTATCTATTACATTACAATACCAAAGAACCAGGTGAAATAAAATGTCATGAAAAAGATCAACATTTTCTTTGTACACTTTGGGGTGGGGGTGGGGGGTCTGAAGAAGAGTACGCTTTGTACGCTTTGGAAAATGTTGATAATTGTGAATGACCCCTAAGAGCAAATCCTCTGCACTGTAATCAGCGTTAGCACTGTAACTGCTAACGCTATCAAAAACTCCTAATTTAGTCACTTTTATCCTTCCTTGACTTTTGTTTTGAGATCATTTTTGTTTCTCCTTTCCACATTCCATTGGACTTTAGTAAAGGTCAGCCATCTTTATTTTCAGCTCATTGTGTTACACACCCGCTGACCTAAACACTATAAAACGTGACATTGCCACAAGGTCAGAGGGTCTCTGTAAGGTCAGCATCAAACTGTGAAGGAAAAGCAGAGTCTCTTCACTTTATGCTCCTGCAATAAATCAACCCATTAAATCCTGACCATTAAAAGGCTGAGTCTTGCTCTTTACGAACACTCACCCCGCACAAAGTAACGCTTACATCATCCTGCCAATGACAGAAACCGAGGCTAAATTAATCAAAGAACATTCACCCCATGTGTGAAGAGAGCTTGTATGGGGAGAGATGAGGGAGACAGATCAGAGCATTTAATTATGATTGGTTAATTTTCCCTCAATAAATTATGATACAGCTCATACTGTTTACCGAAACCAAGGAGGCAATTAATCACTCTAATGAGAGTGAGCTGATGTCGGCAAAAACATTAGTCTTCATTAGAATGTGAAGTGGAGGAAACTGGAAGGCTGAGGTGTGGGGGCCATTTCACAGTGTATAGAGCAGAGGGATGAATCACTAATCACACAGCAGACTGGTGATAGGAATCCAGGCTATTTATTCGGCACAGGCTGGACTCCACCTGAACTCCCGCAGTATCATCCATTCATTTTTGTTAGTCTACCTCCCTGGAGTCTGTCACTCACATTTTACATGGGTAGTCCTGGAGTTGTCCCGCCATCTTTCATTATCTCACATGGGGCAAACTCAAACATGAACATGTGCTTAGAAGTTGAAAGACATGACAGCAGGCCTCAGGCTTTTGTCCCAGTGATGACTTACAATTAAAATGTCATGAAACAAACTGATAAAATGTGTCAAAATAAGACCATGGATTA
Organism: Archocentrus centrarchus; assembly: GCF_007364275.1. NCBI lineage: Eukaryota > Metazoa > Chordata > Actinopteri > Cichliformes > Cichlidae > Archocentrus > Archocentrus centrarchus. The sequence continues at coordinate 7,616,508 of NC_044359.1, read as the reverse complement.
TGTTTGCCTTGCTTTGGTTCAGGAAATTAAACTAGATTGACTAAGTGGCGCATCCAAACACCTCAACAGCACAATGCCCCTTTTAATATATTAGCTGTCCTATTATTTTTAAAATGTCTTACACTAAATAAATTAATAGCCAGAAAAGATATCACTTTGTTTACTTCTCTCATAAACACATTTGTGTTCGATCGGTTTTCTCCAAAAATTACTCAATGACATCCCAGAAATCACTCACTAGAGTTTTCTCATGGTTTCAGTTAGGCTCAGAAAGGTTTCCTTCGCAACATTGTTTTTAAAGAAAATTAATGCTAAATGACACCTGAAACCATCTGACTTCATGTAACCAAGAATGTTGTTTTTCTGGTGACTTTTGGAAATAATGTTTTGCATTTATTTGATTGAGCTTGTAGTTATTAAACTGGTTCTCACAAATTTGGCAAAAACCACAGATTATTTTGTTCATAGAATTTTTGTTTTTCACTTTAGCACTCTAATTTTATAATATGGCCATGAAGTATATCCAAATAAATATAAAATATACACCAAAAATGAGAAATGAGACCTTAACATTATCCATGAGCTCAAACTCAAACACACAACGTTGTAATGCACACATGCAACACACAAGCAACACCCTTTCTAATGGATTAAAAAAAAAAAAATCAATTAATGCTGAAACACAGCAGGTCCAACATGGCGCACTGAGCAGTTTTCAGGGTGGTGGATTAATCCCTAGAAGGGCTGGCACACCACCAAAGACTGGAGCTGCTTGTTTATTCCCCCAGCAAAATATTCCAGCGCCCTTGTGAACTCCATCACATTCTGTCAATTTTCTTTCTGCGCCTTCTTGAATTTCTGCAGCTCTCATAAAATAAATTATTCTCAAGGGAGTGGCTGATCATATTGTAGGTCAGTGTTTGCCAATCTGTTAGGGACAGGAAACACAGGGAGGTACACAGCAAAAAAATGATGTCAAGTTTGCTGCCTGTGTTTCACTGATCTGCATGTAATTTATGTTTTACACAGAGGAAAGTCTAATGAATTTCCTTAAGTGATTTCACTTGAGTCAGCGTTGACTAAAATGAGGAAAGTCAGGAAAAATGCACTGAATGAATAAAACAACACCTCTTTTTCTGCTGCAGCCAGTTTGAAAGACTTATAATGTCTGTGGGGATTTTAACCTTGCTGTGAGAGAACAATGCAAAAATGGAATATGCCTTTAAGAAATGTATCTGTTATATTACTTATGTTTAAGTCTTTCACAATCTAAAGTCACTGAAAAGGTATTCAGTGCCATTACATGTGACGCCAAAGGGTCCTGATCAAGGATCCATATGTGAGAAGTTGTGAGTGAGATCTGTCTGATAATTGCCAAAACCCTTTCACAGCAAGTGAAATGCAAGAACAGGTTTCATTAATATATGCAAATGTGTTAAAGCAATCATTAAACTAAATGTTTCTTCTGATACAACTTATTCTACCAAATACAAATACCATTTCATGGTAATGGTATGCTCCGAAAGCAAGTCTCTCCCTATCACACGATCCTGATTACTATCACATTGCAATAAGAAAAGAAACAGATTAAATCGACACTGAATCAAGGAAAAAAACCTTAATAAAGGTTCACACAGACAGCAACTGGTATCAAGCTTTTAAACAGCACCTGGTACTGTGAGATAACAACAATATATTTTGAGAATTGTTTTTTTTTATTTGTTTAGGAATTTGTAGTTTAGATGCCACAGCTGCAAGAAATCACAAAGGAGCTTCAGAACCAGCCTGCCTTTGCAAGGTGTGCTGAAAAACAGTGTCCTTACAAAAAGAGAGTTTACTCATACCAGAGGTATGTCATCGAAGTGCATGAAAGGCTGTCTTGTAATCCAGAATGCACTGACTACATCTTAACTATCAGACAACGGTAAAAAGGAAAGGGTTGTTTTCAAAGACACAAGGTCTATTTTTAGTCGCTAATCAGGGATTAACAACAGGCCAAAACGCAACAAAACTTTTATCGTTTTCACCTGCAAATGATCTCATGTAAACAGGGCCTAGATGTGCTACTTTATCGAATACACATGAAAAGGCAAAAGCAGGGGAGAAATAACAAAAACAAGAGCAGCAACTTTTGAAAAGGAAATGTTACTTGTTAAAAATTGTCTATCACTCATCTGTAGATTTTAAAATATATCTAATATCAAAACAAAACGTGGATTTGTGCTATGAATGGTTTTATTTAAACAAATAATTTTAGGATGTCACATTTAACTACATGATTCAGAGCCTTTATAGAAGACTCTTGTGGCAAGAAACTGTTGAGTTCAAATAATAATTAAAAAGAGTAAATTCCCACACTGCAATGGGGGGGGGGGGGGTCAGATATGACAGAAAACTTCTCCTCCACTGTGAACAAAGCCTTCTTTAAGACAAATGTATTCATCATAATGTTTCCAAATGTATAATTATCTTCATTACCGATTTATTTTGCAGTTTTTACCTCCGCCAAGGAGGTTATGTTTTCGGTCACGTTTGTTTGTTTGTTTGTCTGTCTGTTTGTTTGTTCTCAGTAGGATTACTCCAAAAGTTATGAACGGATTTCGATGAAATTTTGTGGAGTGGTTGGAAATGACAAGAGGAAGAAGTGATTAAATTTTGGCGGTGATCCGGATCACAATCTGGATCCAGGAATTTTTTTAAGGATTCTTCACTATTGCGGGATACAGGCAGAGCCTTCCCCTTTAAGAATGTAGCCTTATGGGAAATGTATTTCAAACCACAGGTTGGATGTTGTAGGCTGAGAGAGACCGCCCACTTTTCTCTGCCCCGTGTGTGTGTGTATGCGGGCTAGCGCAGGAGACGAGCGCGAGGGAAAAAGTGTGTTCGGTGGTGGTGGAAAAAGGAATAAAAGTTCTGTTGCTAAAGTCCTTCGACTTGCTGCATTTCTCCACCTTGCTGAAGCTGACCCACATGGATGAGCAAGTTAGTTACCAGCCACGAGCCAAGCGAAGTAGAAACCAGAGGTCTCCCTACTACGGTTAGGAGCCGCGATCTGGTCGAGGTAACACACTATTGCGGGATATTCTTGTCTGGGAAAGATGAAAGATTATTTCATAGTATTTAGATACACCTATTCCAGCATCAGTGACCCTATGGCCTTGGCAGAGGTTTGCGCTCTCTGAGTGCTTCTAGTTTTTTATATTACCCTACCTAGCTCCTTTCAAGAAAACATATTTAAAGATTTCAAACCTTTGTCTTGATCTTTTCCTGTAGTGCATAAGATCTAAATTCATTTATAGGAACATATCTGTCATGGTCCTGGGCTGGTGGCCCAGTGTTTTGTGTTCTTTTGGTTATGTTTTCTTATATCTCTGATTATGTTTATTAGTTTTCTTTCGTGTAGATCTTCAGTTTGTAATGGTGTTGAGTTTAGTCTGGGTTTTGTATCCTGTTCTTGTCTTCCCACATCTCAGTGTTTCAGTGTCTGTTAGTTCCTGGTCTCTTGTCTATTTTATTCCTCATGTTGTGTTTAGTCTGGTTTGTTTACTTCCTGTTTTAGTTTGACAGTCCCGTGTTCCCTGTGTGTTGTGTTGAGTTTTGCTTCTTGTGTTTTCATGAGTATGATTTTGTCCACCTGTTCTCCCCAGCTGTTTCCTGTTATCCCTCATCATTCCCTGTGTATATATTGTGTGCATTTCCCTCTGTTCTCTGTCTTGTCCTCCCTCATGGAGGTGTGCTTTTGTTCTGATTACTCTGTTCAGTTTTTTTTTTGCTCCTGGTTTTGTGTTTATTTTGGATTTTCTTCAAATAAATTATCATCTACATTCTGTCTTGTTTTGGAGTTCTGCTTTTGGGTCCACCCTGCTCACCACACTGATCAAACTTGACACATATCATTTACTTAACTCGACAGCAAAGAAAGGGAGACACTAAATGTTGTGTTAAAAAGAAGTAAATATGCTATCAAAGATGACATCAAAGATTATAGGTTTATAACTTAATGCAGGGGCCAGTGTATGCAATACCAGTATTACAATATAATTCATTTTGTTTGTCTTCACACAGTCAGCACGTCTTATCCGGTTGTCTCCTCTTCAGAAAGATGTTTGAATCGATCAGCTCGCACTGATGGCTCCACATCTCTAAATGGCAACACTCAATTAGCTGCTTTTGTCCTCTGTCTCCCTCTCAACCTCCCTCTTCATATCACTCTCTCCCGCGTTTCTCCGTCACACTTCACTGAGCGCCATTAACTCATTATCTCCCTTCACCATCATTCACATACACAATCAGACACACACACACATTTTAACTTCACACACACACATTTTAACTTGAATAAACATGCCAAAATTTGTTCCGTGTTTCTGCATTGCCTCCTCTTTCTGCCCTCGTAGTCACCCCCCATTGCTGCCTGTCCCACAAATCATCTCCTATCTCCTCATCACCATTGCTTTCTCTCCCCCACTGCTCCATCATGCAAATGGTTAGACTGTGACTAACCATTAGACTAGTGTTCATAAGACTGTAGCTCAACACTGCTGGCAGTAGTTCTCTCAGGCAGCCAAAACAACAAAATCAATCCAACTAAATTGTCCCAAAATTTAAAGTGATTGCATATTCAGTGCATATTCGTCAAGCACAATGCAAAGCGTTAGATGCAGCGTTAGATGCACGCTGCCACTGGACTCTAGAGCAGTGGAGATGTGTTCTCTGCAGTGACAAATCACAATTCTCTGTCTGGCAATCTGTTGGACAGGTCAGGGTTTTGTGGTTGCCAGGAGAACGGTACTTGTCTTTCTGCACTGTGCCAAGTGTAAAGTTTGGTGGAGGGGGGATTATGGTGTGGGGCTGTTTTTCAGGAGTTGGACTCGGCCCTTTAGTTCCAGTGAAAAGAAACTCTTAATGCTTCAGCAAACCAAGACATTTTGGATAATTTCATGCTCCCAAATTTGTGGAACAGTTTGGGGATGGTCCCTTCCTGTTCCAACATGACTGTACACCAGTGCACAAAACACACTCCATAAAGACATGGATGAGCGAGTTCGTGTGGAAGAACTTGACTGGCCTGACTTCAACTCGACAGAAGACCTTGGGATGAATTAGAGCAGAGACTGCGAGTCAGGCCTTCTTGTCCAACATCAGTGTTTGACCTCACAAATGTGCTTGTGGAAGAATGGTCAAATCCCATAAACATAACTAAAATAAATAAAACCCTGTCTTAAAGACTGCAAGACACATTTCTTTCAAATGTACTGCAAATAAGATAAAATGTTATAAAGCATATTATTATTATTATTATTATTAAAATAAATATATATTTTTGTTTTGTTTTGTTTTGGCATTAACAAAATTGAAAAGCTTCCATGATCAGGCAGGCAACGGCTATGAGCCGCTTCAGGTTTTTTTTTCTTTTTCCATCCAATTGATAAAATTGGCATAGAAAATACCATTTCAAAAGTTTGTGTCAGGGTGCAGGGGTTTTGTTGTGTTGCTTCTCTCTTCTCATTTTCCAGGGGGCAGGTCCTGTGGTGTTTTTCCACCTGTTTGAGGCGGAGCCTGAGGTTGGAGCTGGGCAGTCCTGCATACCTGTTTCGTGTTATGCAGCGATTAGCTCTACATTTAAGGTCCAGGTTAAACCCTTGGTCTTTGCCAGAGTGTCTTTCTACCACGGAAGCTCCGACTCGCCTCTGCCTGCCTGCCCTCTTGGACCCACTCATGTGCCACCTCGTACGGACCACGCTCACCCATTCCTGCCTGCCAGCTCATTCCCTGCCTCCAAGAATCACATAATAATCTGTCTCCTCCTCTGCCTACAGAGAGTCACCCCTACCCCTGGAGTTTGAGTCCCGTGAACGCAACCGATAACCTTTCACCTCACAGGAATACTCTGCAAGACCCTGTTGCTAACCATCTCACTGATTTTATTTGTGCATTCAATATATTGTTTGTAAATAACTCAAGCCACCTTGTCCGCTTCTGCTCTTGGGTCCACTTGGTAATCCCGACTGCTAGTTGTGACAGTTTGATTGGGTGTACACTTTACAGCCTCCCTCCAAAGTGTTGCACTGCTTGTGTTCTCTTCTCTTAGGTGTACTAGGTCATTCATAACATGCCCAAACATGTGTGATTTTTTGCAATTTTATCCTCAGAGCTGTGGCTGTATGTTTTGGACACACAGGTGAAGAGAGGAGCTGTCAGGTGGCAGGGGAGGATCCTGGACAAACCTGGCACACCTAAACATATAGTGAGGGTCTGCTGGGAATGCCTAGCAGAAGCCTGTAGGACTCCGGAGGCAGCTGGTCAAGAAGAATGCAGCTTATCAGGTGTGGGAGGAGTTTAGTAAGGACATTGAGAAAGACTTTCAGACTGCCTTGAAGTGATTCTGACAAACCATCAAGTGACTTAGGAGGGGAAGCGGTGCTCTACTCACATGGTATATAGTGCAGGTGGAGTGATGCTGACTTCAACTGAGGATGTAGTTGGGTGGTGGAAGGAATACCTGAGGACCTCCTTAATCCCACTGACATGATTTCTGCAGAGGAAGCAGATTCTGGGAATGCAGGGGATGACTCGCACATCATGAGGAGGTGAGGTCACTGAAGTAGTTAAACAACTCCTTGGTGGTTAGGGGATGGATAAGATTCACACTGCATTATTGAAGTCTCTGGATGTTGTAGGGCTGTAATGGTTGACACACCTCTGCAACATCACATGGAGATCTGGGGCAGTGCCACTGGACTGGTAGACTGGTGTGGTGGTTCCCATCTTGAAGAAGGGGGACTGGAGGGTGTGCTCCAACTATCAGGGGAGCACACTCCTCAGCCTCCCCAGGAAAGTCTATGCCAGGGTACCAGAAAGGAGAGTTCATCTTTTGGTTTTCAGCCAGCTTGCGGAATGCTGGACCAGCTTTTTATCCTCCCAAGGATATTCAAGTGTGTGTGCGCCCAACCAGTCTACATGTCTTTTATGGACTTGGAGAAGGCATTCAATCGCATCCCATGGAGTATCCTGTGGGGGACTACTGTGGGAGTATGGGGTGTCAGGCCTGTTGTTACAGGCCATTCATCCCTGTACAAATGCAGTGAGAGCTTGGTCTGCATTGCCAGCAATAAAAAGGACTCGTTTCCAGAGGGTGTTTAACTCTGCTGGGGCTTGAAATTCAGCCTGGGAGCTTGGTTTGGAGAGGCCTTTTATCCCATCGTACAACGGAGCAGCAAAAGGGGGAAAAAGATTGTCAACCCCCCCCTTAGCTGGTGTCTCGCCCTTCACCTCTCCTAATGGTGTGCTGGCTGGGCTGCAGTGTTAATTTTGACAAAAATCTAATTTAGTTTTAGTCATAATTTAGTGATCTGAATAGTTTTCGTCAAGTTTTAGTCGACAAATTATCTTAAGAATACAGTCGACTAAATCTACAGTTGATTTAGTTGACTAAAATTTAAAGGGTGTAAAATGTAAATGCTTTTTCTTCAGTTCCCTTGAATTAGTCTTTATACACACTTACACAAAATTAAACATTTATTAAAAGTTATGGAATATTATTAATATTAACATTAGTGTTTCACCTGCTTCCCACACACCTGATCATTAACACCACCTTACTGAGATAATCCGAGCGTTTTACAGCAGGACGCTCTGAAAGGTACAGGGCAGTGTTCAGGACTAAGATTAGGAAAGGCTAATCCACCGCGGTGTGGAGATTTTCTCTAAACACAAACGCTAAACTGGGAAAAACACTTTACCCTGCATGACATTAAAATGCTTACCTTTGCATGGAGATCTGGGTGACTGGTTTGCAGATGTCGTTTAAGATTTGTCATGTTTTTATCCACATGGTTTACACATCGTTTTGTTTGTCACAACGTGAAAGGACAAATGTGTCCACACATCGGCTCTTCTCTTTCTCCCTGATGACATTGTTTACATAACTTAGTTCTATCAGAAGGAACGACCAATCACAGGCTAGTTTGGTCTTCCCGGGTTTAGAACAAATCTGTGCAACTGTGCGTTTGATTGGATGTTTTCCTAACTTGTCCCACCCTGTCACAAAATTAAATCAGTTCTGATTGGATTTCGTCCCTGCCAAGTATTTTCATCTCGTTTTCATTCATTGACGTGTCAGTTAATTTCGTCATCGTTTTTATCATTTTAGGTAGTTTTTATTTTGTTATCTCGTTTTTGTCATGAAAAAAGGGCCGTTGACGAAAACTATGATGAAAATATTTCATCAACAAAATTAACACTGCTGGGCTGTTGTGTTTGTAGCCCCTCCTGATGAAAAAAGAGCCAGCTCTTAGAGCCGAAACGTTCGCGACCGACCATCACTGCGTGCACTTGTGGCCGCGCGAGCGCTGCTGTGCTTATTTGGGTTAAAAAAAAAATTCTGATCCGGCCTGGAAACGACCGGCCGTTCGGGAACCTTCCCGAACCTCCCGATGGCCACCCCGCCCCTGCCCCTATCCTCACCTATGGTCATGAGCGACAGAATGAGATGGCAGATACAAGTGGCAGAAATGAGCTTCCTTCAAAGGGTGGCTGGCCTCTTCCTTAGAGCTAGAGTGAGCATAGCAGTCAACAGAGAGGGGCTCAGAGTAGAACCATATTGAATGGAGCCAGCTGAGGTGGTTCGGGCATCTGACTAGGATGCCTCCAGGGTGCCTCTTGGTGAAGTGTTCCAGGTATGTCCTACCAGGAGGAGGCCCCGGGGCAGATCCAGGACATGATGGAGAGATTATAGCTCTCAGCTGGTCAGGGAATGCATCAGTATTTCCCTGGATAATCTGGAGGAGCTGGCTTGGTAGAGGGAGGTCTGAGTTTCTCTGCTTAGGCTGCTGGCCCCAACACCTGGTCCAGATAAGTGGACGAAAATGGATGGATGGATGGGTGACCACACCCAGATTTATTATTGTATTTATGTGCCAATATTACCCCAGATTAATTCAAAAATTTGCACAAAATTATGAACCTCGGGGTCTACAAAAGCTCTTTTCAAAAGTGTGTATGTGTGTGTGAGAGAGAGAGAGAGAGAGAGGAAGAGATGAGTTCAGATGCTGAGACAATCTAAAGCATACTGGTCACTGTGGGTGCAATCTTCTCTTTAAGGCCACCATAGAGCTAAATATTCCAAAGTGTTCATAAAAATCATTTAAAAGTCTAATAGATGGATTAACATTAAACTGACTGAGCACAATAACCACTTTCAACCATTATCCAAGTGAATCATGACTTATCTTGCAATCTAATAGGCATATCAAAATGAGACCAAATTCATATGTCTGTATTGCACAGAGAATAAATTACTTTCACTACACCAAGCAATATGCTATTCTGTGCAATAAAAGGCTCAAAGAGAACAGCTACAAATTAATGGTTTTATTAATTTCAGTCTGCTTGCTTTGGTTTTGCTGAAAAGGAGCAATGATTTTGGAAAAATCAAGTATGTTTTTGAAAATGCTCCAGTTCACTTTGGCCTGATATGGTTCTTATTTGTTGTTCTGTTTCATGTTTAATAGCTTGCAATATTAATGGCCAAGTATGTCAGCAAAGTGTGCAAATACACTAAAAAGAAAAATCAAACAAAGTACAAAGGGGTCCTAACCACGCTAGAAGATGAGGTGCTTTTAAAGGCAGATTTAAAAAAAACAAACAAACAAAACCTAAATCCAAACAAACAAACCACAAGCAAACACATTTGGGAGACTCTTGATTTTCAGAATGAAATAAATGAAGACTCATAGGAAAAACTGAGAGATGGCAGAAATCTGATTTAAACACTCAGACTCCATTAGTGTCATATTTTTTCTTTTGCTGGATTCACAGTATTAAAAAAAGCATAAAACAGCATCAGATTCTACCTTTTTGTGATCATTTTAGCAGGCAGAAAATTGGACTTCTTTTATTTAATGCTTTATGTTCACAAGAAGAGCAACTAGGCAGGTGCAAAAATGTTTCTAGTTTCATTCAAAAAGTACCTGAGACTGGCAGGACCATGTAATCACATTGGCAGAATTTGGAATCATTTTCCTTCAAAATGCAATCAAAATCTGTCACTGACATATTTCTGCACAATTAGCAGCAGGCTTCTTGTGGTCAGCTCTGCAGTTGCTGCAGGTTGGAGGCTGCCTGCTGAGAGCCATGCTATCTGACCACCAGACTACCTCAACATCTGACTGGAAACAGATCAAAAGTCACTCTGCATAGTTACAGTGTACAGAGCACTCATTATTTGAAATGAAGTATTGCAGTAATGTGCTCAATTGATCCCATCAGGGGCAGAAAGTGGGAAAGTAATTGGACAATCAATCTGCCAATGGCAGGTCTCCATCACTGAGTACCTGATGTGCAGTTTGCTGTAGTGATACCACTGAATAGCACTCGGGATTTCTTTCTTGCTGTGATTACAAGACACAAGTCCTTTTCATTCTGAATAAAAATCAATGTCATTGGCAAAAGCAACAGCGTATTAATAAGAGAGCTGGAAAAAAATGACAGCACAAGGAGTTCTGATGACAACAAACAAGCATTTTCATCAAAACAATATATAATGGTCAAAATATTCTAACTTTAATTTCAATGATTACAGGGAGAGAAAAAACTGCATGTGTTGAATCACCAGTCAAACCTGATAAAATAGCAAAAAAGTCTTTAAAAAAGTAAATCTATCCAAAAAAATAAGGTGTACTTGTGTTGGGATCTGTTCTATATACTTTAATTTTGGCTCATTTTCATTCATATTCTTTTGTTTCTTAGTGTTCTCTTTTTATCATGTCTCCTGTCTTCTTCTGTTACTCTGTGGTCCTCTTGTGTCTCTGTCACTTTCTGCATGGTTATGGTAAATTTTATTTCCTCTCTTTGTCTTCCTGCCTTGTCAGTTCCCTGATTGTTTCTACCTGTGCCACATTAAAAATTGGCCCTTGTTGTAAATCTAGTCTTGTCTGCCCCATTATCTCTGTATTTGGGTCCTCATTTTGACACACACCTAATATAAGTTTTTTTTTTTTTTTTTTTGTGAATGAATTTAATAAAGTGAAAGTAAAAATGTTCTGCATTAAAATATACTCCAAACTCTATATAATTGTTGAATCATTAAAGTGTACACCATAGCTGGAGCTAATTCACTGTAGCTAAGTCAGAGTAAAATTTATTAGTTTATTTATATTGTATATTAATCTAATTCTGCTAAGTAGGATTAAAGTGTCAAATGGGGTTCAAAGTAAAATATATGCCTTTGTATAGTGTATCTTTTTATGAATAAATGAAAAATCATTATGAAAGAGTTGATGTGTGCTGCACATCAGTAACCTGCTGTTTGCTGAGTGAAGTTTGCCACAGCTGTTATTTTTACTGTGCACTCGTAGATGTACTGATTTATCACTGGCTTCACTTTGATACTGAAAAAATCTTAAAAGCTGTAGAATTCTGAGGCACGTTTTGAAGCACTCATCCAGTCACGGTGCAGTTACATGTGTTTGCTGCAGTCTGAGCAACTTTTGGTTGGCAGGTTTATTTGTCTCTCTTTTGGCCAAAGTTATAATTGCTATATCCCGATCCACACTGTCTTTCCTGATCTTTGATATGATCATGAGCTCTGCAGCCAGATGTGTACAGCTGGCAGTAACATAAGCACCTTTTATATTTGTTCACATTTTAGAAAATTCAGTTTACTCAGACTTAAATCTATGCCATAGGTACACCGGTGTTTTCTTTTTATCACGTCTCCTGGCTTCCTCTATTGTAACCCTGAAACTCTATGATGCAAACACCTGATGTGAACCTACCGAGAACTGTAATTACACATCATGTCAGTGCAGACCAGAGTGATTGTGATTGGCCTTTTCAGTACTGTTGATTCCTCCTGTGTATTTCCAGCAGCTTTTTTCACAGCAGTTTTTGAATGTATCGGTGGAAGTATAATAACAATTGCCTCAAAATAAAGGAACCATAATCATTGCCTTACAGATGACAACAAACACCTCAAGGAAGACTGCCAAAATTATTGGAATGGATGTGAGGGAATGTATGAAGAAGTGGAAAAAGTTGAGGGACAAATGTGTCCACAAGAAAAAATTGACTACAAAGAGTGGGAACTTTGTAGAGAAAAAATTCCAACATTTTATTGGTTTCTATTATTGCTGACAGACACCACGTATCAAACACCGGGGCACATGACCACAAGGTAATTAGCACACATCATGAATGCCGACAATGGTGTCTGCTACAGCAGAAGTCTAAATCACCCCTTTCCACTGCAAAGGTCTTGCAGAAAATGGTAGACACGGCAAACAACTTAAGTTTCTGGCACATATCACAGCAACATCACTGCAACCAGACATTGTCACTTTGTCAGTGCCTTCAAAACAACTTGCCCTGATAAAATTAACTGTGTCCATGGAAGACTGTATAGAGAAGGTTTTTGAAAGGAAGCTGTCTTCTGGAGGATTGGCAAAAACAGAGCTGGCAAGCATACTGCCATCCAGTGGACGTAGGCTGCGAGGTTTTTCAGGCCATTCTATCTACAGAGTCTACACCTTGCTGGGCATGAGAGAGCCACTCAAAAGGTCAGCTATTAGGACTGCAACAGAAGCAGCACAAAGAGCTTCCAGGTGGCTGTGGATCAGGAGGGGAGAGCTGTGACTCAGTGTTGCTTCAGTCACAAGTCAGGGCTTGATCAACCCCAGCTGGGACACCTGGGCAAGCATGTCTGATAATGTGTGACTGGAAACACCCTATGAACCCAGAAAACATCACTGACAATGCATCTCAGCACATTCATTGGCTGTGTATTTGTCACCCACATCTACATTACATAATTCTCAAACAGATTTTTATTTAGGATTCTTTGAGAGCCATGTCTCGCTCTTATAATGGCTCTGAGCACTAGACACAGTTAATAATTTGCTGCTGCACTCTCTCTTTGACCAGAGATTATTTTTGCAGCAACAATGGTAGATAGTTCTATGAAAACATGCCATTTTCCACTACGTTTTTTGCTTTGTTTTGGGGTATTGTTTTGTTTTTTCACTTAGTAGTTATCGGAGGACAAAGGGATGACTAAACTCTGAAAGAAATTTTCTTTCAAGGTTGTTACAGCTTCTCAGTATTTGGTTTAAAAAGGGTTTTACATTAGCCATTTTTATTGTGCCAGCTCTTTTGTGGTATTATTGGAGACTGCGAGATAAAGCAAGAAATTTTGGAAACTTAACACAGAGACTTTTTGCAGTGTGTTTTTACTATTATAAATATTCTATAAAATGGTCTTCAGAGAAAAGTTTAAATAATACCATATTCAACACAACAGGAAATCAACTTCTGGAAACTCAGTTCTTTTGAAAATCCACTGTGACATAACCAAAGGAAATAAATGAATAATGCTGTTCACTACATGATTAAATCCAACCAGTGTCCCAAGCAAAGTTCAGTTTCAGTTTGTTCTACTGCTGCTATAGAAGCCGGGGTTGGACTGGCTGACATCCAAGTGTGAATGTAGACAAATTTCATACTACAGTCTAGCCTATATATTAAGTATATGAATACTTTTTTTTTTTGCCAAATAATGTTAAAAGAAAACATGAAATATCAGCAGCTAAAAGATGCCTTTTCATAAGCAGCAGGGGAGAACTGTGAGCAACTTTGTTTTTGGTAAAATGTGGTTTAATTTACTTAGTTTTAAATACTATGGCAGAACTTACAGCCTAGAGAAGTAATAATGTAGTTAAACAAAACAAGAACAGTCATCAAAAACTATATTCTGGCATTATATTGGATTACAATAGTGGCTGTGGTATTTGGGGGGGGTGTTGTTTCTTTGTTTTATTTTTATTAAGATCTGAAAGACTTCCCAGAAGTGTTGAAGCCAACGTCATATTAAACCCTATGGTATAAGAATCGGATGTCACTCAATTTCATATGTGTGTGAAGGCAGATGAGTGAATATTTTTGGCAATATAGTGTATGTGCTCCTTTATTCATCTATCCATCCATCCTCTTCTACTTATCATTTTCAGGGTTTAGCTCAGAGGCCAGAGAGGTTATTTGTTTTGATTTCCATTTGTGTTAGTAGGTTTACCAAAAAGTTAGTAAAAATCTTTACCATTAGAAGACAGGGCAAGATTTGAATCATACCTTCACACACACTCATATATATGTGTATATATATATATATATATATATATATATATATATATATATATATATATATATATATATATATATATAATCAGTATGTCACGTATCACATATCACATGTAACACAAAATGGAAGATACTGTGTTGTTTTTCTCCAGAAAATCGCACAAACTAACCCAAAATCAGGGATTCAGGATCCCAATTTGTACATTCTATAGAGGAAATTTTCATCTTGGTGGTATGCAGTCCTGCCATTGTTGGAAATTTGTAAGACAGCATACATAGCATTATGCCTTTAAATTTCCCTTGTACTACAAGTTCAAAAAGTATTAGCCTTATAGCCAAGAGTGACTAATTTACTTTAATCTTGCAACTCCAGTCTTCCCTTTTCCCCATTTGAAGACTGCACAGCTTGAGTATTTGAGGCTTACTATTAATATTGTTTTTTGGTGGACGATTCCTTAAAATCAAGTCAACAGCAATGAAGATGAAAAGCAGAGGTGAGGTTTAACATATGAGCCCTAATCGTGACTACAGTTGGATCTCTAAGAGTCAGTTTTAGGTTCTTTGTTGATTTGAATTCTGGAAAAGCTGACATAATAGAACATAGATATGTTAGATATCTGTTAGATAACATAATCGAACTCTAAACAGCCCTACGCTGTAATGCTTACATACAGCTTACTTACTGTATATGCACCCCCTCTCTTTGCTTTCCACAGATCCTACTTTTTCCTTGATGTGAGGAAGACGGAGGCAGCTTTCTGTTCTTCTCTGCTTCTCTGTGTGTGTGTGACAAGTTACAGCTACTTTCCCTGCCATGTCTGGCCATAAATCCGTGAAATGACTTGGGCTCCACCAGCAGCATTCATCGCTCATGCTCAACTGCAAATGCTAAGCTGCAAGAGACACATTCAACCTTTTACTGAGTGAAACCATCTTTACATAGCAGAGGTGAAACTGTTGAACTCTGCTACAGCTGGAGAATTGAAGTGATTGCCAATGTTGAAATAATCGTGTCAGAATTAATCTGACTCACTACTTCTTATGATAATTTGATGATATGTATATTTTTAACTAATTAACTTTTATCCTTACCATAACTCTTTGTTGGCTTTGATATGGTTACTTGATCCCAGACCTGGAGCCACATTAGCCACATCAGAAGTGCCTGACTCCATGGTATAATTCACAAATGCACAGCTTAAAGAAGATAACCCGAAAGCTGGAGAGGGAATGGCGTCTCACTAAATTAGAAGATGCTCATTTAGCCTGGAAAAAGAGTTTGTTGCTCTATAAAAAAGCCCTCCGTAAAGCTAGGACATCTTACTACTCATCATTAATTGAAGAAAATAAGAACAACCCCAGGTTTCTTTTCACCACTGTAGCCAGGCTGACAAAGAGTCAGAGCTCTGTAGAGCCAAGTATTCCTTTCACTTTAACTAGTAGTGACTTCATGGATTTCTTTACAAATAAAATTTTAGACATTAGAGAAAAAATTATTCATAACCATCTCAAAGATTATTCTTCATGTTCGGCTGCTTTCAGCACTGCTGGTATTTGTTTAGACTCTTTTGCTCCAGTTGATCTTTCTGAGTTAACTTCAATAGTTACTTCCTCCAAACCAGCAACATGTTTATTAGATCCCATTCCTACTAGACTGTTCAAAGAAGTCTTTCCAATTATTGATGCTTCAATCTTAAAAATGATCAATCAGTCTTTATTAGTTGGCTATGTACCACAGACCTTCAAGGTGGCTGTAATTAAACCTCTACTTAAAAACCCATCACTTGATCCAGCTGTCTTAGCTAATTATAGGCCAATCTCCAACCTTCCTTTTCTCTCAAAGATTCTTGAAAGAGTAGTTGTAAAACAGCTAACTGATCATCTGCAGAGGAACGGTTTATTTGAAGAGTTTCAGTCAGGTTTCAGAATTCATCCCAGTACAGAAACAGCATTAGTGAAGGTTACAAATGATCTTCTTAGAGCCTCTGACAGTGGACTCATCTCTGTACTTGTCCTGTTGGACCTCAGTGCAGCTTTTGATACTGTTGACCATAACATTTTATTACAGAGATTAGAGCTTGCTATAGGTATTAAAGGTACTGTACTGCAGTGGTTTGAATCATATTTATCTCATAGACTCCAATTTGTTCATGTAAATGGGGAGTCTTCTTCACAGAGTAAGGTTAATTATGGAGTTCCACAGGGTTCTGTGCTAGGACCAATTTTATTTACATTATACCTGCTTCCCTTAGGCAGTATTATTGGAAAGCACTGCATCAATTTTCATTGTTATGCAGATGATACTCAGCTTTATCTATCAATGAAGCCAGATGACACATATCAATTAGTTAAACTGCAGGAATGTCTTAAAGACATTAAGGCCTGGATGACCTCTAATTTCCTGCTTCTAAATTCAGATAAAACTGAAATTCTTATTCTCTGCCCCACAAATCTTAGAAACATGGTGTCAAACCAGATACTTACTCTGGATGGCATTACTTTGGCCTCCAGTAACACTGTGAGAAATCTTGGAGTCATTTTTGACCAGGATATGTCCTTCATGTACATATTAAACAAATATGTAGGACCGCTTTTTTGCATTTGCGCAATATTTCTAAAATTAGAAACATCCTTTCTCAGAGTGATGCTGAAAAGCTCATTCATGCATTTATTACTTCTAGGCTGGACTATTGTAATTCATTATTATCAGACTGTCCTAAAAGCTCCCTGAAAAGCCTTCAGCTGATCCAAAATGCTGCAGCTAGAGTACTGACAGGGACTAGAAAGAGAGAGCATATTTCTCCCATATTGGCTTCTCTTCATTGGCTCCCTGTTAAATCTAGAATAGAATTTAAAATTCTTCTCCTCACCTACAGTACAAGGTCTTGAATAATCAGGCACCATCTTATCTCAAAGACCTCATAGTACCATATCACCCCAACAGAGCACTTCGCTCTCAGACTGCTGGCTTACTTGTGGTTCCTAGGATACTTAAGAGTAGAATGGGAGGCAGAGCCTTCAGCTTTCAGGCCCCTCTTCTGTGGAACCAGCTTCCAGCTTGGATTCGGGAGACAGACACCCTCTCTATTTTCAAGATTAGGCTTCAAACTTTCCTTTATGATAAAGCTTATAGTTAGGGCTGGATCAGATGACCCTGAACCATCCCTTAGTTACTGTATGCTGCTATAGGCCTAGTCTGCTGGGGGGTTCACATAATGCACTGTTTCTTCTCATTCACCTTATTTACTTTGTTTATACTCCACTCTGCATTTAATCATTAATTGATATTAATCTCTGGCTCTCTTCCACAGCATGTCTTTCTCTCCCCTCAGCCCAACCGGTCACGGCAGATGACTGCCCCTCCCTGAGCCTGGTTCTGCTGGAGGTTTCTTCCTGTTAAAAGGGAGTTTTTCCTTTCCACTGTCGCCAAGTGCTTGCTGATAGGGGGTCGTTTTGACTGTTGGGTTTTCTCTGTATTATTGTAGGGTCTTTACCCACAATACAAAGCGCCTTGAGGTGACAGTTTGTTGTGATTTGGCGCTATATAAATAAAATTGAATTGAATTGAATTAGGGCCTATTCTGGACTAGTTTTTGTGGTTACAGCTCAGTTACAGCACTGAAACTATTTTTGTAGCCCTGATGTACCCCATAAGTCATGAGATAGACTTAACATTTGATATGACAAACATTGTCTGGGCTAGATGTGGCCTAAATGTCATAAATCACCTGATATCTGGCCAATATTAAGTAGACTTGTGGCTGGATTGAGGCAGACAGACTGAAGCTGAGTCAACACCATGGTGTACATAACGTAACTGTAACGTAACGTAACTTGCTATGTGAGATAACCCTATTTAATTTTTTTTTTAAATGAAAAAAAGGGGAATTGCTTATTTAAATAAGTGAAAAATCAAAAGACATTCAATTTTGTTCAATGACTAAGTCTGAACAGGGCACTGAGTAAAGGTGCCAAAATTAGTAGTATGACTTCTTAGCCTCTTAGCATGTTTGACGAGGCCATGTAAGTCTATGAATTTGTGAAAAATACCAACCCAATTCTGAAAAGTTTGGATGATGTGTAAAATGCAATGATCTGCAAATCTCATAATCTGATATTC
The DNA here is from genome assembly GCF_007364275.1 of Archocentrus centrarchus. Classification (NCBI taxonomy): domain Eukaryota; kingdom Metazoa; phylum Chordata; class Actinopteri; order Cichliformes; family Cichlidae; genus Archocentrus; species Archocentrus centrarchus. Next base: position 7,598,258 of record NC_044359.1, on the reverse strand, counting down.
ACAATAGAACACAGAAAATATATTAAATGTTTAAAGTCACAAAATGTAAAAATTTAAGAAAACTACTGGCTCAATTTGAACTTGATGGCAGCAGCGTGTCTCAAAAAAGTTGAGACAGGACTGTGTTTTCCATTGTGTACAGTAGTATCTCCTCTTCTTTTAACAATAGCCTGTAAACATCTGGGAACTGAAGAGACCAGTTGCTGGACTTTTTGAGAGTGGAATGTTGCCCCATTCTTCTCTGACACAGGATTCTAGCCGTTCAACAGTGCTGGTTCTTCTTTCTCATATTTTTCATTTCCTGATGTGCCACAAAGGTCTGGACTGCAGGTGGGCCAGTTCAGCACCCGGACTCTTTTACTACAAAGCCATGCTGTTTTAGTAGATGCAGTATGCTCTTTAGCATTGTCCTGCTGAAATATGCAAGACCTTCCCTGAAAAACATGTCATCTGGACGGGTGCATATGTTACTCTAAAACCTGTATATACCTTTCAGCATTGATGATGCTTTTCATGCGCAAGCTGACAATTCCATAGACATTAGTGCACCCATATACTTCCAGAGATCCAGACTTTTAAAGAGTTTAACAACAATCTGGATGGTATCTCGCCTCTTTAGTCCAGGGGTGTCCAGGTTTTCCAAACAGAATTTCAAATTCATCAGACCACAGAACAGTTTTCCACTTTGCCTCAGTCCATTTTAAATGAACTTTGCCCAGAGAAGGCAGTGGTATTTCTAGATCATGTTCATATATGGCATGATAGACTTTTAACCTGTATTTGTGAATGGCACATTGGAATGGCTATTTTTTAATACAGTGCCACCCAAGGGCCCAAAGATCACAGGCATCCAATACTAATTTTTGGCATTACCCCTAGTGCACAGAGATTTCTCCAGATTCTCTGAATCGCTTGATGATATTATGTACTGTACTATATGTACGGTCTTCACAATTTTATGTTGAGGAGCATTATTCTGAAATTGTTCCACAATTTGTAGATGCAGTTTTTTGCAGATTGGTGAACTTCTGCTCATCATTAATTCTGAGAAAATCTGCCTATTATCTTTTTAGCCTAATCATGTTGTTAACCTGATTAGTTGCAAAATGTTCTCCAGCTGTTTCTTTTTATTAATACATTATTTTCAAGCCCTTTTTCCCCCTGTACCAACATTTTGAGATGTGTTGCTGCCATCAAATTCAAGATGACTTTTTTTTTTATTTAAAATGGCACATTTTCTCAGATTAAACATTTGAAACGTTTTCTATATTTTGTCATGGATAAGATATGGATTTATGAGCTGCTCATTGTTCATTTTTTTATTTACACTTTATACATCATCCCAACATTTTTGGAATTGGGTTTTTGTCCCATATCTGACTTGGCAGCACAATTAAATGCAATATCACAACTTTGAACAGTTGGAATTTCAATTTTCCAAAGCTCCAATATACAACAGTAAAATCACATCAATAAAATGTAACATTTCTTTAAATCTTGATACTATCGATAATAAGACCAAGAAATAAGATGAAGGCAAGAGTCAAAATGAGGAGATATAAAAGCAATGTTGTCAGCTCTGATTGTAAAATACACTCACAGGCTGTGGCTCAGCATCATAATTGAACTGCTGTCTGTAAATCTGAGCTGACTACTGGTCTTATGTGGTAACACTATGAGGTTGAGAGGAGCAGAGAGATAAACTGAGAGGTCATTTTTGTGCTGTCCTCAAATGAAAGCTGAAGAAATACATAAAATATAAAAAACTGAATTAAAGAAATCCGAGCGAGAAGAGACTGGAGATTGACTCTATCACAATGGGTAAGGGCATATACAAGGAAGGGAACATTTGTTTTAGTGCACAATCTGCTACAGGGCGGAAATTAAGAGAATAAAAGAAAATGAAGGTGCTGCATCTTGATGTTTTCAATGTTATTTGATCGCAGGGGGTTATTTCATGGAAATCTTCCTTTTTTTTTCTGAAAGCCAGTTAAGTTTTGGCAATTTCAAAAAGTGAAATGGTGCTTTTCTTCACTCTCACACCCAATTTCCAACCATACCACTGGAGCTCTTGTTGCTATGATACCCCCTCCAACGTAAATGCCACCTGACAAAAAGCAGTTGCGCCGTGAAACAGATGGCAGCTAATGCTGGAGATAGTACACAACGCATGAGAATCACTTGGAGCTCTTCTTTCATTCTTTACAAATCTTAAAATGGAAAATTTTCACAAACACAGCACTTTTAATAGACCATAAGCTATTTTGATGTCAGATACAGCATAATGTTTAATGATTAGATTAGGGTGGACTTTGCATTTTATCGTTTTTTTTTTCTTGAAAATGCTACAATGAGAGTACCAAGACAGAGTTGAAAGACATTATATTTCTCCCACATTAGCCTCTATTCACTGTTAAATGCAGAATTTAAAATGAAAGTGAGGAATGATCAGGCCCCATCGTATCTTATGTTACCTCACAGCACCATATTATCCCAATAAAGCACTTCACTCTGAGTGCAGCCTTATTTGTCTCATCTGGTATCAAAAGTAGAACTGGAAGTAGAACTTTCAGCTATCAGGCTTCTTTTATATGGAACTGGCAATCCTAACAAGCCTGGAACTCAAGATTTGGTATGTCAACCTTTGGTTACTGACGCATCCTGAACTCTTACTTAAGCTTTCATGTCATTTCTGCAAGCAGTCTTCAGGAATCATTCTCCAAGCTTTCATGAAAGACATTCCAAAGCTCTTCTTTGGATGTTTGACGGCCACCTTTCCATTGACACCATTTCCATTCAGAATAGTAGACGGATCAACAGATGGATCTGTCGGGTCGTGTCAGGTCTTTGCTGGATTGTTTCCTATTTCTTAAGGACACGACTTTTAGGTACTATTCATTTGCTGTAGATAGTTTTTAGGCCTGCCACATCTTTGTCCTCCACTTCTCCAGTTTCTTTATAATCTTTAAGGACACACTGCACACTATGCTGAGATCCACCAAGTTTAGTCAAGTTGGCTAATAGCTCTTTTTGAATTAAGATAAGATAAACCTTTAAAAAACTTTAATGATCCCACAATGGGGAAATTTGCACATTACAGCAGCTCAAGTACAGAGACGGATGAAATAAAATAAAATAGAAAAACACTATACATAAATAATATATCAATACACCTATACACATTAAGTTGTCTGTTACGTGTAGTCACAACACTGGTTGAGCCCTTTTGTTAGGTGCCTTTTTATGCTTAAATTATTCTTAGGCCACTTTTAAGTGTCTTAACAAACAAACTAAAAGAAACACTTTTAAAGATATTCAGAAAACCTGGAGAAACCTGCTCAAGATCACAAAAATTATTTATACGGTTGCGCAGCGGTTAGCACTGCTGCCTCACAGTTAGAATAACCTCTGAAAGGTCTGGGTTTGATTCCACCTTCGCCTCTCTCTCTCTGTGTGGAGTGTACATGTTCTCCCCGTGTCTGTGTGGATTTCCTCTGGGTACTCTGGTTTCCTCCCACATTCCAAAGACATGCACTTACTGGGGTTAGGTTAACTGGCTACTTTAAATTGCCCATAGGTGTGAATGTGAGTGTGAAAGGTTGTTTGTCTCTCTGTGTTGGCCCTGTGACAGGCTGGCGACCTGTTCAGGGTGTTCCCTGCCTCTCACCCTATGACAGCTGGGATAAGCTCTAGCCCCTCTGTGACCCTGAACAGGATGAGCAGAAGTAAATGGATGGATATATATATATATATATATATATATATATATATATATATATATATATATATATATATATATATATATATATATATATATATAAAATCTGAATCTGAATGGTACTGTACCAACTGTTTTAGTCTATGGCTTCAATTTTATTAACAAGCTTCATTCAATTAATACCAGATCTAGTGCATCATCCTTGCAGATACCTAGGGTCAAGTCTTTTACTAAATTCTTTTTATACTGGCATTCTGGCAGATTTCGCCTTCAAAAATTGCATTTTATACATGATTTGACTACTTTTAAAAACGCTGTAAAAAGGTTTTTTTTTTTTTTTTTTTAAATCAGTTATGTCAAGAGCGAAATAGTTTTATTTATTTTTTGTTATTGTGTATGTCTGTTATGCTGTGTAATTTCATGTTTCTTTTGTAAGGTATAATTAACTGAATAAGCTAAACTAAAAAACTAAACTTCCCTTTGTAGGGAATACTTCTACTTCTGTCTACTACTGTCATTGCTGAAGACACTGATTCACTGATCCACAGTGAATCAGTGTCTCATTCACTCCTGGCATACAGCTTGATATCATCCATGTAGAGGAGGTGGCTGATGATTCCTCCATTCTGTAGTTGGTATCTGTAGCCAGTCTTGTTAATGATCTGGCTGAGGGGGTTCAGGCCTATGCAGAACAGCAGTGGGGACAGACCATCTCCTTGGTAAATCCTGCACTTGATGGTGACTTGTGCAACTGGCTTGAAGTTGGCCTCTAGTGTTGTTCTCCACACACCCCATTGAATTCCTGATGAAGACTCTTAGGGACCTGTTAATCTTGTACACTTCTAGGCATTCAAGGATTTATGTGTGAGGCACTGAGTCATAGGCTTTCTTGTAGTCAATCCAGGTGGTGCACAGGTAGGTCAGTCTTGAGTGACTACTCCATCAGCTGTACCAATAACTGGTCTTTTGTTCCTCTGGTGTTTCTGCCTATTCCTTTCTGGCCCTCGCTCATGTATTGCGCCACGTGCCTGTTCATCTTAGCCACTATGATGCCTGAGAGAAGCCTCCGTGTTGTGCTGAGGCAGGGACTGGTCCCTTCTGGGGATCCTTGGTGATCAGTACTGTCCAGTATGTGTATATAAAATCTCCCTCTCACTCCATGGGGTGGTACTGTATGTGTGTGATCCTCAAGTTCAGGGTCTCTACCAGAGGCCTGGGAGTTTGAGGTCTCTGTGCAGTAATTTAGGTGTTCCTAGGACTGCACTCTTCTGGACAGACTGTGCCTTGAATGTGCTGGAACCACTCTTCCAGTTTTGGGGTTACAGCTCCTAATGTTTACCACTAGAACAACTATGGACTTTACCTTACACATCTGATTCAGTTGTTCCTTCAGCTCTGTTGCTTCTCTGTTGGCTTGTGACACTGACTAATACAAACGGGACTTAGAAGATTACAAACATCTGCAGCAGACTGATAAGAGACAGATAATCTGATGTGGAAAATAAGGCTTTGCATTAATACAAACTGGGGGTCATTTCTATAATTACAACATGTGTAATCTTACACACCTTGCAGGCAAACTTCAAAGTGTTAAAAATAACTACTTCCTCGTGTTTTTATTTGCCTCAGGATAACTGTTACAAGAAATTCTGCAGACTCTGTAACTGCTGTTAAGCATAGAGGGGTAACTCGGCATCAACAGAATTCACCTGGAGGGTTTCATACCATCTGTTTGTGTGTGCGTGCGTGTGTGTGTGTGTTTGTGTATTTTATAGCTTCATGCAGACTAATTTGGTACTATTTGGTGAATGAAAATTAGGTCCCATTGTCTTTCATTTCAATGTTTAACACAGAGGAAGTCATCATAAAGCTAAAAAAAAACAAACTATTACAATATGTTAAATGCGCCTACTGTATGTGTTTATTGTTAAGCCATGCTTGTGCTGACTGTATTAAACTGGGTAGAAACCCTGAAAGTAGATAGACCTAATTTTTGCTAGGTATTGGCAAAAGTCATTTCATTTTTGTTTTTTAGTTAAAATTAGATCTTTGTTTTCATCATTATTTTTAATTGTGTATTAATCCTAAAATTATCACTTGTTAGGCAACAAGCAGACAGAGCTGAACTGTTTTATTCCTCATTTAGATTAAATTTGGCAACATAGAAACAAGTTGAGCATCCTCTGTTCCCACTCAGCAATATTCAAAATTGACCATTTGTGTGTTGTTATAGTCTATGACCCAACCAAAGTGTGTTGTTAAGGATTTCAGCGTCATTTTGGCCTTGCTCAGCAGTTCTTTTTGAATTTTACCAACCTTGGTATTAACCATAATTAAGTCCAAGGCAATAAATGACAAATGAATATCTAAATTGAATATCAAATTGGTAAATAATAAAAAAAAAAAGTGCCAGAAACTGAACACTGAATACAAGATAGGGCCTCAGAGAGTTTGCTTTATTAGTTGCCTCCAGGTGGTTTGCATCTAAATATCCTATTACACATTTCTGAGATCTGGGACATAGTTAAACCTCTTTAATCTGTATTACATTCCAGGCCCTGGCACACCCCCACAGTTCTTTCTTTTTTGTTTTTTTGGCTGGGGTCTGTGATGTGAACAGACATCACACACCCCAGATTTGGATTTTATTACTAAAAACATTGGATAACTTGCTTCTTGCTTATATACTTTTTATGTTTTTATTAATTTATTTTGTTTGTTTGTTTGTTTGTTTGTTTTGCAGGCATTGTTTTAGGAAGCCCTTTTTATGTGCTGTGTTTACACCATGAATCCTCAACAATAATCAGTCGACAACTACAATATTGCATACAAATTACAAAAAACAATTATACCACACCAGGCATGAATATCATTGATTCATCCCCCGTCTTTTTTTCATTGTTATAGAGAATTATTTCTCAGCTTCATAAAATTAATGTGTGAACCAGAAATAATAAATACCCTGTAGGTCTGAACCACACTTACTTCACACCAAATCACTTTTCCTCTAGTCTTCTATAATGCACTCTTGTCCATGGTTTAAAGCTGGGCATTGATTTATGTGTGCACAGAATCTGTCCAGAATCATTCTCTTCAACATTGTAGCGCTACTCACCAGACCAGACCCGACTGAAGTTCATTTTGTCCTCGTGCCTCTTGAGCATTAATTACTGCCAAACTCATGTCTTATCAAATGACAGTGGTGGTTAGAGGGAACGTCAAAGCAGGCGGTCTGTAGAGGTTAAACACCTTCCTTGTGGCTGTGTAATGTTTTCCCATCAATCCTGATGACATGGGAGCTCAGACCCATCCTAGGTTTCAAGCTTTTTTCTTCACAAAACTGAACAGTGTTTTGCTTCCCACCCATCAGAGTGTGTGAGGGTAGAGAGAATAAGATCAGATGCACTTAAGGCCTGAGCTATCCTCTTATTTATTCATTCATTCCTTACTTCCTTTACCTAAAGTTTACTTCATTGGTTTGTTATCAGTTTTTAAGTAAATTACCAAAGAAGGGCCTCTAAGAGGAAATCAGATGTTTAAGTAGTCTTTTAACGTTCTGCTCTACCAAAGAACAAAACCTTATGTAAAATTGTCTTTTTTTTTTCTAAATAGCTATGCCACAACAAAACACTGATATGATTGTTTATTGTTTTGCAGTAGCTAAATATATTTTGGAGGTCAAATGCACCACAGACTAGTCCATTTCAGTAAAATGGGCTAGCCTGCCACATAATTTTTCACTTTGATTTTTGGAGTGTCTTTAATTCAGCCCGCTGTGGGTTGATAATTTTCATTTCCATCAAACAATATGGCATCCTTTTATGCTTAGCACATTATTAAGTCTGTATCACTATGGATATCCAGCATGATTTTTCTTCCCATTGAGATCTTGTGTTTTCAAAGTGTTCCTTTAAATTTTTTTTTGAGCAGCATATTTAAGCCTGGATATATCCTTTTGACCCTGTGTTGATTAGAGAAAATCCAAAATAAATTCAAACTTGTGCACCCAATTCTCATTTTTTTAAAGTTATTTAATCTGTATGCTGTACAGAAGAAATGGTTATTGATCTATTGATAGATTTATATACAGTAGAGAGTTTACAGTTGTACTGTACACTGACTAGCCAAACCAGAGAAAAACATGGAGCCTCGACAGAGGAACTTGTGTAGTTTCTTGTGGGTAGCTTGACCCGAACGTGGAGAGGTTCCATTTTTTTTTAAATGCTCAGCTGCTCTGGCCTTTTTAGGCCTTTTTAGGTTACATGGCAACTATGCAGTTATGCAATCACAAATTTTGTTTGAAAAAACATGTTTCTACCAAATTGAAATTAGGACTACTGGCGACTTTGAATGGTTCTAATTATGCACCATCTTTTGAAAAAATCAAGGCCTTAAAAACTAGTTAACATTTAATTCACCTATGCAAATATTTGAGCACAACACTTTTGATGGAACTGACTAAAGTGTCCAGCAATATAAACAATTAAATCGTTATTGTTTCCACCCCACTTGGCAGCAGCAGTAGGAGGGTTTAGACTTGGAGCTGTGATGGGTGGTAACCTTTAAATGACTCTAAGGCAGTGGAACATCTCATTACCGTGGAGACGAGAGGTAAACACATCCTTCAACGAGGGACCGTGACAAAGAGCGCTAATTAACAAGGAGTTAAACACTTTAAGAGGCCTGATTAAGGGAGAGTGAGAGAAAAAGCAACACACTGAAATGTGCACACACACATAAACCTATGCAATGATAGATGGGATATAGTTGCTGCAAATAGCTCTTGAGGACAGTCAAAGCCAATGTATACTGTACATTATACAGCATCTTTATGTTTGTTTGTAGTTTTTTTTTTTTGGCCACAGCAGCTTTATTTGTAATGAAGAGATACGGGGGAAGACATGCGGGCAAATTGGCAAGAGGCCAGCACTCGAACCTGCGCCGCCCGCACTGCAATGTGGCATTTGCACCAGCTTCACCACTGAGCCACCCGGGCGCCCATATGTTTGTTTGTAGTTGACGGTTTCACGCTTATTATAATATTTTCATTAGGGATCTGCACTATTCATTGTTTACTGGGAACTGTGTCAGTGCCCAGCTGCAGCAGACTTGTGGCAAGCTAGCTTTGTCTTGCACATTTTGTGCTGGACCTCATTTTCTTTATATTTTTAAGAACATTTTAAGGTTGTAGTGATATTTGGCTTTGCATGTTTATTGTATTTGTACAGTAGCATTGTACAGTAGCATGCACAGCCACACTCAGAACTGATTACTGCCAGATCTGTTGAATCAAGAAATCCCTTAAATAGAACCTGTGTGACAAAGTGAAGTAGGCTAAATATCTCAAAAAGCAACACATTGTGCTACAAACTAAAGCAATTCAAGAAGAGACAAGAAACAAAGTCACTGAGATCTGTTGTGATCTATTATGGTTAGAAAGCCATTTCTAAGGCTTTGGGACTCCAGCAAACCAGCAAAACTCATAGTGGTAAAAAGCACTCCATTTGCCATTCATTGTCAGTCACTTGATCGCAGTTCTTCCTGCTAATGGTAGCACAACCAGTTATTAGATTTTAGGGGCCAGTTACTTTTTCTCATAGTGCCTGGTAGGTTTGGTTAACTTTTTTCACTTTATAAATGAAATCATTATTTAAAAGTTTATTTGACTAATATTAAAATTAGTTTGATCTGAAATATGCAAGTGGGAAAAATATGAAAAGAAAAACTAATGAAAGGGCAAATACTTTTTCATAGCACAGAATATCTGTCTTTTAAACTTCAGTTGTGTCTATAAACTTTGACAGTTTTGAGAAGCTCTCACTGTACCTTTGTCGCTGAAGTCATCGACCAATATGATCTCTGTGATGAGTTGCGGAGGAGATCGGTTGAGCACACTGTGAACAGTCCTTAGCAGAGATGACCAGCCCTCATTATGGAAAGGGATGATAATACTGGTGTTGGGAAGCTTTTCTGCATACAGCTTCTGTCTACAGCTACACAAACACACAAAACATAAATAAATGTAGCACATCTGAAAATAAGTAACAGATGGTATATTCAAGAAAGGACAATAGCATCTTGTTCATATCCTTCAAGCAGCCATGAACCATTCTTTTTCTTTTTTTTTGCACACTCATCTTTTCAGCACCTTTAAGGTTGCAAAGGACATGTATAAATTCAGCAGTCAAATGGATGTGTTTGGGCATGGTGAGCAGACAGCAGCTCTACTCATTTCACTGCAATCCAGGTGCAATCTTCTCCAAAAGCTCAATTCAATTCACTTTCTATCATCGGCTATTACAGAGACAATTGTATTTGCTTGCCTCTTACTGGAAAGAAGAAAATAAATAATAAGAGAAAACAATTTCTAGGACTACTTTCCATTTCATATATACATATAGAGTTGGGTCAGAAGTTTACATACAATCATCATCATCATGAATGCCATGGTATTTAGGGGCTTTTAATGATTTATTTGAACTGTTCTAACAAATATCTGATCTCAATGGGAGGGGGGGGTTAATTCATGCTGGATATCTATAATGATATGGACTGGGTAATGCGTTACAAACGAAAGCATGCTACATCATCCAATGGAAGGGCTGAGCGCTGAATTCAAATTCACTCCCAAAATCAAAGTAAAAAAATGATGTGGCAAGCTATCCCATTTTGCCAAAATTTTATTGCATCAATTCAAAATGGCACTCAGTAGTTTGTAGGGCCTGCAAAGGCAGTTTGCCAGGGCCAGGTTTGCACAAGAACATTTTCAGATAAAAACTGTAAAGTTTTGTAGCGTTTTGGCCTGTCGCTTAGTCCAAAACGCATTTTGAGTCCCTGAAATGGCACAATTTGAAAAAAAGTTCCAGAGTGGAGCCTTTTCAAAATGCTCCATCTCCATGTAAATGGCTAAAATGCTATTTTTTGAAAACGGTACTGGCACATGCACGCTATGGTTGTGACTCCTATACACACACTGCCAACTTGTGGCCTGGCATGAGAACTACATTGTTTTCAATGTCTCTTGTGAATCTGTGTGAATGTCGACTGTTTTGAAAACGCTCCTGTCTGAATGCGTTACTTTTCGCTAACGAAAACAGAAAAGCAATCCAGTTTCCACTGGATTGTTTTTATTTAAATGGGGCATAGGAGAGCTGGGCATGGCTGTAGAAAGACTGGTATCTGCTACTTTGTGCAAGGAAGAACAGGATAAGCACTGCCAGAGCCCTACAAAATGACCTCCAGCAGGCCACGGGTGTGAATGTCTCTGACCAAACAATCAGAAACACACTTTATGCGGGTGACCTGAGGGCCCAACGTCCTCTAGTGCCCGGCATTGTGGAGCCCGATTGGCATTTGCCATAGAATACCAGAATTGACAGGTCCACCACTGGTACCCTGTGAGTTTCACGTTGTCAGGCATGTACACAAGCACGTGGGGGCCATACAAACTACTGAGTACTATTTTGAGTTGCTGCAGACTAGTCCATTTCAGTAAAATGGGCTAGCCAGCCACATAATTTTTCACTTTGATTTTTGGAGTGTCTTTAATTCAGCCCGCTGTGGGTTGATAATTTTCATTTCCATCAAACAATATGGCATCCTTTTATGCTTAGCACATTATCGAGTCTGTATCACTATGGATATCCATATCCAGCATGATTTTTCTTCCCATTGAGATCTTGTGTTTTCAAAGTGTTCCTTTTAAAAAAATTTTAAGCAGCATATTTAAGCCTGGATATATCCTTTTGACCCTGTGTTAATTAGAGAAAATCCAAAATAAATTTAAACTTGTGCACCCAATTCTCATTTTTTTAAAGTTATTTAATCTGTATGCTGTACAATCCTTTCACCCTGGAAAATGAACAGTTCATTAAAATCCCCATGTAAACTAATGTGTTTAGTACAGATTGTCTTCAGCTGTGTTGCTTCATAAATATAAAGTAATTGATGGCAACATATGCTTGAAAAAACATCTTTTTCAGTGAACACCTGATAGAACTAATAGCAAATTATATAAAATCACATGAGAGCAATCATGTTGTTGGCTGAAGTTGCAGTAAATCTTCATCAATATAAGTATTCGAAGAAAAAACTTAACTCTTCATTGAAAAGCCTAAAAAAAATTCCCATTTGTTTAACTGACAAATGATGCTGTAAATAACACTTCCGTCAAACACTTGCAGTGTTATTTGGCTATTTTGTATGCTGTTATATTTTAAAGGTTCATTTAACAGGGTTTAGTCTGGGGAAAAAAGGAAACAAGAGCTCTAATGTCACATCATGTGAAATTATCTCAGGAGCTTTGTCATCAAAGCAATGGTTCCACCCTTAATTCAGGGCTACTTAATAAAGGTTGTATATTAGTTTTCATCATGTACTTTTACAGGGCATGCTACTAAATACAGAGTTAATGTCAGTAATGCCGCTTGGGTTACAAAGCATGTTCTTCATGCTTCATGGACAGTTGAACTTACAGCAGTTATCAGCTGGCAACGTGGGCTCTGATGATGGGTTGCAGCTACCATCTTATGCATTAGCATCACAGCAAGAGGCAGGACCCCTGCAGAGGTGCTAATCATAGGAGGACAGTTATATTCCTGCTCTGATGGTCTAGTGTGTAGTGAACTGTGTCAGTCGATCAGTGTCTGTGTTGAACATCAGCCTGCGTGTTATTCATTCAAATAAGAACACTGGGAGACAGGCAGGCTGAGTGATCGACAGGCAGCTGGCCGACGAATCTTAACACACTTTGTCCAATTCCACAAGGGGATGGAGCGAGTGTGTGCAGCAATTAAATCTTTTGAGCGTGCAGAAATCGAATGTGTCAGTCACAGGTCTGGGACTAGGTGCCTCTTGGGCACTGTCAACATGCCACTCACTAAGAGGCAAATGCTGCTTGCAGGGCAGTCCAGGTGGAGGTGAGGGTTGGGCGCAGGTGTGTCTGTTTGATTGGTCACAGAAGAGTGATCAGTGATGGCAGCCAGTGAGAGCAACACCAGTCATCAACACCATTCCTTCATTTAAGATATTACCTGCTAATAATTCAATTACAGCCACACTAAACCAAGACTCTGATTACACCAGCTGTCACATAAACACTTGATGTTTTTTTACCCTTCCTAAATCTAAACACACCTCAAACATAGTGGCATCAGATAGGTCCATGACTCATCCTCACTCTGAATGTATATCCACACCAGCTGGATTATGAACTACAGTGCAGATCTGCATAAGAAATTTGCTATCCGTGCTGGAATGTTTTTGAGATGTTGGATTCACATTTAGTACCTAGCAGCAAAGACAAGCCAATTCACGAGACGTGGAAGGTCAAGGAAGGAATTGCTTCTACAAACACTAAAAGAAAGAAAGAGTCCTTCTGGAAACTGGCATAAAAGGAAGCTTTCAAAGCTGCTTTCCACATGGAGGAGGATGGAGGGTCAAATGTCAGTGGAAAGTTCTACTCAGGCAAAAGCAAAGCTGTGATTAAAGGCCTCTCACAATGCCAGTCAGTGATTGAAGGGAGCACACAGTTCATGGGAGTCTGGACAGGTTCTCGTTTCTTTCCCTCTCTCTCTCTTTTTTTATTCCCCTTTTTTTCTGGTGCACCAAAGCCCCAGAAGTAATCCCTGACAACCAAACATGCTCCCTATGACCTGCTGTTCAGGAGAAGATGAATTGATTCTTTGGAGTTTATTAAATAGGTCAAAATGTTGGCTTTTTATAAACACACCAGATCATACAATCAGTGCACTGGCATTTGTCGTATCTAATCCTAGACATGCATGTCAATGCCACATAATCACTTGCAGGGTCTTCTTCGGCTTGAAAGTATTCTGAAAGTTCAGGAAAACCACCTTATTACTTTCAAAATTGTTCATTTTCAAAAGCATAATTGTAGATTTAGTGGTAAAGGCCCAAAAGTTGAGTAATGAGGGCACATGTTGATTTATCACCGTGAACAATTCAATTCTAAAATATTGCTTGCTTTTCCTTATTTTCAGAACATAGTCTAAAAGAAAATGGAATATTAAATGGAAAAATGAGATTAGAATAGAGGATGACTACATTAGAAATTCAGAGTATTCAATATAAACTCAATACATAAGATAAGGTCTCTGACACACCACCACACACACGCACACACACACACCACTCACTTTTCATGGCGGATGTCTGGGAGGGAGCGGTTGAGAGAGATCCGGTTGCTGACATAAATGTTGAAGCCGTTTTCCCTGTAGGCTTGGTCGACTCTGTCATTTTCTGTCAGAGGAAATGGTTTCCCCTGTTCACCATTACCTATCAAACACAGGCGCATAGGTCAATCAATAAATAACATTTTTAAAAAATATTTAAAAATCCAGTTAAAACATTTGAAGCTCCAAAAAGCACCAACGCTGTAAAACATGGAAGACTGGTCTAGCTCAAAACCTTGTGATCAACTAGTGGCCTACTCAACAATTAGTACTCATCTCTTAAGTGATACCTTTTAAAATTGCAAAAAGGCTAAAAGTTAAGTTATTTTTTAAAAATTCCCTGTGCAGTTGTCCAACTTCCTTTGTTTAAACTAACTTTTTGTTTCAAGTAGAGATTAAAAATCAGTTTTATTTGTAATCTATCTTTTCTTTAACAATTTGTAAAGTAGTTAAAATTTGCACTGAATTCTAAATTTGATGGGGATCAATATTAAAAGATGAGGAGGGGAGTCAGATGTTTCCAATCCATGCCAAGTATTTGGCAGCTGCATTTTGGTGCAATTTAAAACAATAATTTGCTATAACAACTAAATACAGAATTACAGTAGTCAAAATGTGAATAAATGGCATGCATAATCATCACCACCTTAGCCTGAAACACATTAAACCCAGGCTTAGAAATGTTTTGAATGAGAAAAAAAAAATTACAAACATTATGGAGTGTATTTCTTTGTCTCCATACTGGGGACCAGACTCTCAGAACTACCACAATTAATCTGTAGAAAATGATCTGCCAGCCAGTATTTAATTGTATTTGTCAGTTATGTAAAATAGAGGTACGATATAAGGAAATACACAGTATAACTGACTGTCATTGACATGGCGATGATAAGGTTTACCTATAAATCATCTTATTATGTGCCCAGGCATAATATATGCAAAGCAAACAAGACAGAGAATGTGAGCACAAAAGTCAGACAGCACAGCCTGACATCATATCCTATTCAGCAAAGATCTGCTGAGCTTCAACAGTATCTACATTCAGATTTTATCTTTAAAATTATGAAGAATGTTTTGTGCATTTAGATCTGCTTTGTCATATTTTTTATTATAGAAGGATATTCCTTAAAGATTTGTATTAGGTTATATATCTGTATTGTTTTTATGTCCCGAAAGAAACACAAGCAGGTCAAAGGTTAGATTAAAGGTGTGACTATCATTGAGCATCCACTTTATAAACATACTGATGATGCAGTTTGGTTTCTAATAATATGAGAGAAGAGAAGACTCTAAATGGCCTTGATTGCATTAAACTTTATAGATGCTCCTTTTAAAATGTTGAAATGCTATTGGTTTATCTATATGAGATGCAAGGCAATACAAATGCAACCAAATTTTACAGCTAAATGTGATTAAAAATATAATCACACAGAGAAAAAATTAATATTAAGAAAATACTTTTAGCTAAAGTTGCTTAGAGAACAAGGAGCCAGTCTGGATTGACACGCTGGCTTGGCTTGACTGACTTGCTTCAATTCAACAACCATTTAAATTCAATTAAATGCTGAAAATCTGCATACCCATTGTTCTTTTGTTTCTTTCCAAAATAATTAGTGGCTAATTATTGTTATTTATGATGTTAGCAATGTGGTCAATTATCATTCTATTCTGCAAGCAGAAGTAAGGGAAGGAGCACATAGCAGAGATTTATTCAGTATTAATTTGGGTCTGCAAGGAAAAATGTCACTCTAACTTGTTGAATCATTTCCAAACTTCAACATTCGCTCCTCATGTTTCATTGTTGTTTCATTTAAAGAATTACCCAGATATGGGTATATAATATATTATATTTCCTCTCAGTGTACGTTTTTCCTCACAGTATAGTCTTCAGTTCAAAGATAGTATTTAGTTGCAGAGTTAAGGTGGAAAAAGCTGGAAAAAATATGAACTTTCAGTTGATCAACTAATCAGTTAATTGACCGGTGGTTTAGACTGTGAGACAGCATTACAGTGTTTGTGCATTAACTGCTTAATACATACATAATCCATACATTCACCACGCAGTTCAGATATTTGACATGTACACATAAGCATGTCTCTAATTGGCTGCTAATAACCCTTATTGATGCACAAACATTGTGACGATTGAGCTCATTTCAGAAGTGCATCAAATTACACTGAGCTGCTTGTTTCATTAGCCACTTATCAATGCCCTCCATGAAAATATACACACAGACGCATGCATGGAGGCTCTATAGTCAGACAAGAGCAACAAATTAAACTGAACTGCCTTGTTCCATTAGGCAGAAATGATCTGTCTATATTCCTGAAGGTAACAACTGTGGAAAATAACTCCCAACTTTAATGGCTCATTTCAGAGATAAACTCTCTTCTGCCTAATGCCGTACTTTTCCTGACATAGCAGACATGTTGGAAAGATCATTAAAATTGGGATTTCTAGCCTTCCCCCGGCAAATATGAACCATAAAACAATTAATTTTTTTATATTTTGGGGGGAGGGGGTTCCATCAGATTTCTTTTTTATAATTTTCAGTATTCTTTTCATTACACTCTCTAAATTGATCACTAAAAAGGAGCAAAAATAAGAAAAAGATAGAAAAAATGGAAATGCATTATCCTGTTTTAATATGCCAAGAATGGCTTTATTTAGTTGCCAATTTACATACAAGGAACAATTGTGATTTACCTAATCAACCAATTTTGCTCCTAACATGAGGCATTCTGCATTGCCTCTGAATTATTCTGCACTATATTTCTTCAGATTTATTGCTAAAACAGAGAGTGAGTGACTTGAATACAACACTGCCAAGCATGTTCATGAAAAACACTCTGAAGGTTTTTCTGTTGCATAAGAAGCTCTGCAGTAATATGTCCTCTATAACTCTGCACTTATACAGATTTTTGAGAATTTCTTCTTCAAAAGTAGGCATTCATGGGTTTTTCTGATGTTACTTGCTAAGAAATGCATATGAATAGTTTCCAAGGATTTGCACCACATGCAATGCATAGTTTTAATCACATAAGCAAAGAACTTTTGGTCACTGTAGGATCCCCCTTTGGGGTATAGAAGGCCAAAGGAGTTTACTATCTCTGGGTCACAAGTCACGGGAAGGTGGAGAAAGAGATGCAGATCTCATGCTGGTCCACTATAGTGATGTGAGAGTTGAGCTGGAAGGCAAAGCTTTTGTTTTGTAAGTAAATCTACATTTCAAGCATCTATAGTCATGAGCTATGGGTAATGGCCAAAAGAATGAGATCTAGGATCTCAAGTTTCCTCTTTAGGGTAGTTAGGCAAAGCCTTAGAGATGGAGTGACGAGTTCAGACACCAGAGGGGAGCTTTGGGTAAAGATGGTTCAGCCTGAACCAACAAATGAATCTAATCAGGATGTTTCCTGAGCACCTTCCTGTGAAGGTTTTCTGAAGGCTGAGAGGAAATCTAAGGTAGACCAAGAACACACAGGAGGGGTTATTTATCTCATCTAGCCTGAGAGCATCTCAGCATCCCCCAGGAGGAACTGAAAAACACTGATAGGAAGAACAATGCCTGGGAACCTTTCTTAGCCTGCCAATGTACCACTTCAGACCTGACTTTGCATAGGCTGAATAAACAACCTGATATAATATTATATATTTTTTTTTAAATAAAAAAGTTGAAGGACAGTATGTCTATAGGCCAACCAGCTCAATGAAATCACACACACTCCCATATTTCTCTTCTTGTCCATATTATACATCCAATTGTACCGTTATGTCATGCTTTGCTTTAAAATGTGAAAGTACAAAGATTTTCAATTCATCAATGCTTCAGAATCTATATGCATTTTCTCAGCATTAGAACCTTTAGCTTATCGTTAATGACGTGTCTGAACTTTAAGCGCGTGGATTAGATGTTTATTAACTACATGCATCTCGGGTGTTAGCATCTTCCTTTACATTTGTTTTTATTATCAATCCTGTTTTCTCCAAGCTGTGGAAGTGCATCGCTCTCTATTGAGAAAATTAATAACTCATTTAGAGCTTTAACCAGGGGTGCCTGAAAAAGCCTTTATAACTTTGAATTTTTCTAATTTTGCGATATGCTTTTCTATGTGCTAGTTTTTTGTTTATTTAAAAAAAAAACCTCAAACAATTGAGTTTTTTCCTCAGTAACTATGGTGTAATCATTTTTTTAAGTCTCAGACCTGTTGGTAGTCTTTCTAAAATTCTGTTCCTTTCCCATTGGGGTTTCTCATAATACCATGGAAAAGCCGACTAAGTCTGTTATGTTTGCATTAGAAAAAAAGAAAGAAAGATAGATGAGCTATGTTAGATAAGCTACTCAAGGTCTCACACAGAATCTATGCTTATTGTCCAAGATTAAGTGTGTTTAATTATGAATTCAGAACAGTATTTGTAGCATTGATTCACAATGGTTCTTAGAGTGAGTGAGAAATCCACTTGGAGGGAATTAAGAGAAGGAGAAAAAAAAAAAAAAAGACAGCACAACAGTGGTGCTTTAGTGTGTATGTGTGTGGTCTTGTGCTAAAACAGAGCAGATGTTCAGAGTCCAGAACAAAACTGCAGCATCAGCAAAAAGTTTGTACGTACCAATGCGTGCAGCATCTCTCTTCATTGCCTCATAGTCGTGCCAGTCTATCCGCCGCACACCATCGAGTCCCACCTGAGTGACCTTACGCAGCTGGTTCAACCACTGCAGAGAAAACAGAAACGCTTTTAAGACATCTTTCACATCTTTTCAGGTGGTCTTATAGTATAGATGTCAAGTTTTATGACACACAAAGGGCTACAAATTTGGCTCACACAAAACCCCTCACCTCACTCAGTTACAGAAGTACTCCAAATGACAATCATTTATGAAAGCTTGCTGAAGTACAGTGCTGTGGTCAGTGATCAGAAAAGACCAGAACTATGAGCTGTCTTGAGATGTTTCTATAGAAAACCAAAAGCTTTAAATAGAGACTCATTTCAAGTGACATTAGAAGATACAGAAAGGACGTTACTAAGTGATGCCAAAAACTGCTTAAATACAATATACATTTTTTTTTAACAGGATACATATTTGGTAAAGAAAACAGACTTTCTATCTCTGCAGTCTTCCTCTTGGCTTTCCTTCCTAAAGCATGCTGCTGATAGCTGGGATTTCACAAAAAAGGGGAAAAAATATCTGCTTTTTATCTGTATTACAGAGAAAATGACATTCAGTTTCACTGTCATCACACACACACCCACACACACACACACACACACACACTCATCACCATAAGCTATTATTCTCTACACAGAATTAAAATGCAAAAGCAGCCATTTACAAAATTCTCCCCGCTTTAGAAATGACTTCTCAGTGTCTCGAGATATTATGGGATCACAGCACAATGATTAATCAATTAGCTCTGTGGGAGGATGCAATTAGTGAAATGTTGTTAATACAAATGACAAGTCTGACTACATAGAGTATTATTAACCAGTCTGTTAGCTGATGCCATAGTACAGTTAAGAAAAAAAAAAAAAAACATAATGATGAGTCTACAGCTGGTCTCTTTTTTTCTGTTTGCTTCTATTCTGTTCGCTGTTGAAACAAACAGCCAAGCCAATCAGCCAATATGCTCTATTTCAGTGAGTATATTTTAACAATTTATCCTAAAATGTAATAAAGTATGTTTTTACATGTGCTGTGAATCAAGATTCACAAAGTACGAGTAAAAAGTATATAATCAGTGTAATTTGAATTGTGGAAGGACCAATCTTTGCGAAAGCTCATGTGATTACAAAGATCATCAATAAACAGTGAATGCCAGAGTAAGACTGCTAGAAAAAAATGATGGTTACCAAAATTATTATGATTCATGCTCTTGGTCCTGGGAACCTGATTAGGAGATAAGCTTGGCCGGCTATGACTCAGGAGAAAAATCGGGTCGTGTACTAATTGAAAGGCCAGTGCTTTGAGTCCTGGCTTCTCCTGCCTGCATGTCAAAGTGTCCTTGGGCAAGGTACTGAATACTAATAACCGTCCTCAATGTGTTGTTGGCATGTGATAGAATTTGTGTGTTTGTGTGTATGTATGAATTTGTGTGTGAATAAAACTTGTATTGTCCAGCACATTGATTGGTTGATTAGATTAGAAACGTACTGCATAAAAACTGTTTATTTATCATTTACTGTTGCTGAAGACCTGCACTTTGTGTCAATGACAGGTGGAAAAACCTCTGGGCAGGTTTCCAAGTTAAATTTTCTCAGCTTTTCTTTTTTTTTCCCTGGGCATCAATTAAGGCTGTTTTCTCAAAGCCAGTTGCATGAATCATTCACCCACAAAGTGTCCTTTGGTGGCCAAGCTAGACACATCAGGTTATGGCATTAATGACAGGTGTCTGTCTCTTCCAACTTGTCAGTTTTCAAAGCACAAACATTAATAACTAGTGACTAGTCTCAACTTTGTGTCAAGTGGGAGAGAAGAATACTGTTGCCACATGACGGTCTGTGAAATACACTAGACGGTGTCCTATCCAACCAGAGCCATTAGTGACCAACTATCAGCTACAAGATGATGGGTTGCAAATTCCTCTATATACACGCTTAACAACTGAACTCTTAAGTCTTAAAATGAAATTCACTGGAATGCCAAATTACTGAATGAAAGGTAGTTCAATTTAAAGCAATAGCTCAGCCATTTTATAATGCTTTTACAATAATAATAAAGTATAGTTTTTTAGGGATGCTGTCAGAGAAGTATTCATTTTTGACAGACCTACATCTTGGTGTCGTTCTCACTATGGTATATGTTACAGAGCAGAGTGGTGTTTTCAGTAGCTTAATCTGTATTGCTCAATTAGATTATGACTTATTTCATAGTGTAATCTTCATGTGCTTTATCCAAAACACACTCTCTGCTGAATCACTTGCAAATTAAATTCACAGTATTCACTTAATGTGTTTTAAGGGGTTCACTTACTCAGCATAGCTCTTAGCTTAGCTTTTAGCCGAGTGACTAACAGCATGGATGCTTTGAATGGTTTGAATCATATTTATCTAACAGACTCAAGTGTGTTCAATGAGTCTTCTTCATACACTGAGGTTAATTATGGAGTTCCACAGGGTTCTGTACTAGGACCAATTCCATTTACACTATTTATGCATCCCTTGGGCAGTATTATGAAAAGGCATTGTATCATTGTTATGCAGATGATACCCAGCTTTATCTATCCATAAAGCCAGATGACACACATCAGTTAGTTAAATTTCAGGAATCTCTTAAAGACATGAAGGCTGGATGACCTCTAATTCCATGCTTCTAAATTTGGGAAAACTGAAGTTGTTGTTCTCAACCCTACAAACTTTAGAAACATTGTGTCTAACCAGATACTTACTCTGGATGGCATTACCTTGGCCTCCAAGCTCCAAGTATTTTTTGACCAGGATATGTCCTTCAGTGCACATATTAAGCAAATATGTAGGACTGCTTTTTTGCATTTGCGCAATATTTATAAAATTAGAAAGATCCTGTCTCAGTGTGATGCTGAAACGTTAATTCATGCATTTATTTCTTCTAGGCTGGACTATTTTTGGAATTTTTTTCTTCAACCTTAGATTTGGGGTGGCAATGTGAACTCACCTATTAAAAATAGAAGCATTTTGGATTTACACCTTAGACACAGTCCCCAGTGGACCCCATGAAGAATTCGATTTGAGATCCTTTCTATAATTTTTTTTAATTTCTCCTTCTCTTAGTAAGACAAGGCAAGGGGGAAGAGGGAGGCAGGACAACAGGTCAGGGGGGAGATTTCATTATCCCCACACTCCGAGATTGGGTACCAAGCCCCAGTTATAACAACTAATATGCTGAATACCAGAGCAGCTGACCTGAAAGATAAGATCATGGCTAAAAAGGAAAATTGGACCCCTCGACGCCAACTACCAAGACTACGTGAAGTACCCTCTGAAACTCTACTAGAAGATGCGAATGCAGCACTACAGACAATCCCTATCAGTTCATGTATACCATGCCAACAGTGATACTTGAGATGCTTGGCTATAAGATGAACAGCCACAATGGACGGCGAGAGGCTAAGATCAAAGCAGTACGAAGGGAAGTTAGCCAATTATCTAATTATCAATTAGCAGAAAGGTATGATGAAGAAAGGGGTGCTTAAGAACAGGCTGTCCATATGTGAGGCCTTAGAGACTGCCAAGCAAAGACTCGCAGTACTCTCAGTGGCAGGGGAACAATACGAGAACAGCACCCCCACCAAGGCTAGAGATGGAGCAATATTGGAAGAGCATATGGGAGAAGGATACAACACACAACACCAATGCTCAGTGGCTAGTAGATCTAAGAGCAGATCACAGCAACCTCCCTGAACAGGATCCAGTAACCATCACAGTGGCAAACATCCAGGAAAGAGTGTCACATATGAAGAGCTGGACAGCACCAGGCCCTGACATGATTCACACCTACTGGCTAAAGAAGCTAACTCCACTCCACAAGTGCCTGGCAGCACAAATGAACCAGCTGTTAGAAGCGAAGACACACCCAGAACGGCTGACTGAAGGCCGGACGGTCCTGATCCCCAAGGACCCCCAGAAGGGACCAGTCCCATCCAACTACCGGCCCATAACCTGCCTCAGTGGTTGAGAATAACAGAGCTAAGATCCTGTGGGACTTCCAGATGCAGACAGACAAACTTGTGATGGCTAACCAACCAGACATAGCAGTGGTGGACACACAAAAGAAGAAGGCTGTAGTGAATGATGTTGCAATACCAAGTGACAGCAACATCAAGAAGAAGGAATATGAGAAGCTTGATAAATACCAAGGGCTCAGAGAGGAGCTGGAAAGGATGTGGAAGATAAAGGTAACAGTGGTCCCCGTGGTAATTGGAACACTCAGGGCAGTGACCCCCAAACTGGGAGAGTGGCTCCAGCAGACTCCTGGAAGGACATCTGAGATGTCTGTCCAGAAGAGCACAGTCCTGGGAACAGCTAAGATACCGCGCAGGACCCTCAAGCTCCCAGGTCTCTGGTTTTGTATTAAATTTATACTTACGACTCAGGAGCTTTTTGCTGGTGTGCGGACTTCTTTTTCCTTTCTCTTGAACAGCATGTCTTTTGTCATCTCCCTCCTCTCACCTCCAACCAGTCACGGGAGATGACTGCCCCTCCCTGAGCTTATTTCTCCTGGAGGTTTCTTCCTGTTAAAAGGGAATTTTTCCTGCCCACTGTCTCAAGTGCTTGCTCATAGGGGATCATTTCGACTGTTGTGTTTTCCTTGTAATTACTGTATGGTCTTTACCTTACAATATAAAACTCCTTAACATAACTGTTTGTTGTGATTTGCCACTTTATAAATGAAACTGTATTGAATTGAATTACTACCTATTAATATCTGTTACCTTAGGGTTTTTTTGTTTGTTTGTTTGTTTGTTTTTATTATTGAGGGTGTAGTTTGCAGCACTGTTGTGTCAGACTACACATTATGAGGTGTTACCAACCCATCTGCAATTTGAGAGAAGATGAAGTAATTTTTGAAGAATGGCCAAACAGATCTCTGTGAATTGTATTTTGTCTTAAAATGCCCATAAATACTTGTGTGATGAAAATATAGGTCCAAATCATGATGCAAATAAAGATGTTCTTAGCTATGGCTGTGTCTGGGACAAGCCTTGTGGCTTCACCGCAAAAAAAAATCAGCATCCTGATTGTTTAGCAGCACCTGGTTTTGACATAAATGGTAGCCCTTCATTCTGATTGACGGTTTTAGAAAAGTGGTCAATAATGGATGATCTGTGCAAAGAGGTTATTGAACTAAAGACACCATCACTACCTTCCAGCAAGCTGACGTGAATGACGGACCACATCACAGAGATTTATTCAGCATTGATTTGAGTCTGCCAGCAAAAACCTCACTTTTAGTTATCTAATTGTCTCACAACTCCATCCTTATTCCTCCTTTTTGGTTCATATTTCCTCTCAGTGTGTCGTGCCAGGACCTGACATGCAGTTAAAGTCCATCTGTGTGTTTCCCACTGAAAGGAAGCGACACTGTGCTGCCCCATTTCCTTTTGATTAAAATTTCAGCACACGTCGGCGTGATATTCCACTGGGGCTTTCTGCTCTAACAAGACCTTGAAAAACAAGACAAGGAGAATGAGAAACTTTTGTAATCTGAGCCTCTGTGAGAATCTTGGTGTGACTTTGCTTAGGTGTTATTTTGTGTGTTTATGTGGTGTGCCTGGGCTGAGACTGAGAAAAACAGGAAAAGCGAAAAAATGTGGGTGAGAAGCTGATAGAGATAAGCAAAATGCTAGAGAAAAGGGGCAGAAATACAAAAAAAAAACCTGAAAGTCTACTTGTTCTAACTCCATCCCTTCCCCTCTCTTCCTCTTTCTCACACCTGCACTCACACACCCAAGAAGCAGATGTAGAGGACCTCACAAATAAACAGCTGAGGGAATTTAAATCCCAGAAAAGCTGTCGTAATCACTCAACACTATTATGCAGGAAATGGAACTGGACACCACATTAACCCAGCTTTCTAGTGAAATATCCATTGCCTTCCCACAATTCAACTGAATTTGGTTCAATTTGAATTTACCATGATTCTGCACATGACAATGCACCCACCCACCCAGCTGCAAATAGCAGACTGTCATCAGGACCAGATATTCTTGCATGAGTTGCTGAAGACAAACCACAAAGTTAAAAGAATATACCTTTAGAAGTGAACTGCACTAAAGTAAATTCCCGTTGATAATTTATAAAGTAAATTCATCCCAAAATCAGAGTATTTTCTCCCCTCTGGCCTGTGGTCCTGTGTATCTATTTAGACTGATTTGAATGGCATGGATGGCACCAGATCACACTTCCCATGTGGTGCTCAAAGCATCAATTCAGCACCGATGTTTTTGAAGAAATCATAGCCAGGTCATTGTAATATTTTGGAACTGTTTATTATTGATTTCTAATTGGTTTTACTGTTGATTTCATGCTTTGCGTTTTGATGTTTGTTGAGTTTGGTTTTCCTGTTTAGCTTTTATTTTCATCCTAGTATGTTAAGCTTTATTTCATGTTGCACCATTTGACTTCTGATTTGTGTATTATATTGATCATTCCTCTTTTGATTTTATTGGTGTTCCAGTGTTGTAGTTTTGATTTATGTTTCATTGGGTTTCAGCCCCTGTTTTGAGTTTACCCCCCCACCCCCACCCCCGTGTGTTAGTGAGTGTTATCCTGCCTTTGTTTTAATTTTACTCTAAAGTCTTTTTGTTCTGTGTTTGGTATCATTTCCAGTTTGGCTGTTTTACAGTGAATACTGTTTCTTTCATTTATCATGTTAGTTTTACTTCCTGGCTGTCCTTGATTCTTTGATTGTTTTCACCTGTTTAATTACTTTCATTCTCATTCCTCACCTGTTAATCATCCCAAATCAGTTATCGGAGTATCTGTACTCTTGTTTCCCCTTTGTCACAATCAGTTAATATCTCCTGATGTTCACTTTTTTTTTATTAACCTAAATAAAGTCTTCTGTTGTTTCTGTATCTTGCGTTTGAGTTCTGTCATCTCCACCCATTGTGACAGCTTACTCTACTCTTTTTTTTTCTTTTTTCTTCCTACTGTCTGCTGTATATCTGGTAATCAAAGGGAGCATGCAGCTACTGAGCATTACCGCTCAGCAAAGAGGGTAGCCATTATTGTTTACATTCTCATTGCATGCTCATTGCCTCTGGCTCTCTGGGGCTTTTGCCCTTTGGCCATGGGAGCTCCATCTAGGGTCTCCCTCCTCCTCCTCTGGGGTGTGCGTGCGGATGTCATCGAGATGTCTGGTCGCAGGTCTCCTGACCTCCAGGTGGGCTGTGGATGGTCCTGGTCCCCTGGGTCTTTCCCTGTTTACCTCTAGATCCCGGGGACATGGTTGCAGCTTCTCACCCTCATTATTGAGTACGTTTCATGACACACACACACACGCACATTAAAACATAACACAGCACGATTGTGTGTGTGTGTGTATATGTGCATGTATGTATATATGTATACCTAGGTCTGTCCCCTTATTTGTTCTGTTTTCTTCCCTCCTTTCTCTCTCTCTCTGTCTCTCTCTCTCGTCTACTTCTCACTCTTTCCTTCCTGCCTGTCAGACCTGGCAGTCGTATTCTGTGGACAATAATCAAAATGACTGAATAAATAAAAGAAACAACAAACATTAACAAGGGTAGCCTATAGAGAACTTATAGAGCTCTTCTTGTAAAAGCAAATATGTTTGGTACAACAATGCATTTGGATCATGATTCCATTTGCGAAAACTACCAAACAGGACAAGCTTAAAAAAAGAAAAAATACTGCTTTCATGAAATCACTGAAATCATGAAATCACCGCTACAGTCTCCTGTACAGCCCCAGTCAGTGAGTCCACAGATTCCTATGCCAGCAAGCCCCAGTGCCCAGAGCCTCCTAAGAAGTTCCATCTTTGTCATCAGCCTCCCACCAAGCTTCCAGCGGATCTCTGACTTTGTCGTCGCCAGCCACCAGCCAAGCCTATGTAGGGTTCTTATCTACTTTGTCGCCGGCCAGCTACTCTGGAGGGTCTTTGCCACCTCCACTGCTGGCTGCCAGTGTGGCTTCTGGAGAAATCCCATCATCCTGCTTTGCCCAGGTCAACATCCTAACTGCTCCTCTGCTTGCCCCCCTAATCGATACTTCAACTGCTCCTTTGCTTTTCCCTGTGGCTGGGTCAACCCCATCAACTGTCTTCCCTTCTCCTTCAGTTTTCTTGCTCCCTGTTTTTTGTTTGTGTGTTTGGTTGGTTGGTTTTAGCTTTGATTGCTAGTGGAGGTTCAGTTTTGTTATTTTCATATTCACATTGTTATTTTAAGTTCATTCATGTTCTGATATTTACTAGCCTAGCTTCCTTAGACCCTTCTTGTTTCTTGTTGTCAAGTCCCCAACACTGGGTTAGATATTCCCCTGTTGAGTCACTTCCTGTTTTAGTTTGTAGTTCTGTGTTGTGCATTTGGTTTTACATGCTTTGTGTCTTTATCCTTAACCCTAAAACACTAAGCATGTCTTCCGTATTTCTAATATCCCGTATCAACGTACATCAATGTATTTCAAATACCCCGCCGTTCGTAGACTTCTGGCAACAATTACCACAATATCCCAATGTTGGGTGTGCAGCGCAATTTCTCAGCTTTCAGAAACCGTTTGAATTTTTCCGATCGGACAAACAGCCGCATAATTACGGTAATGCAATGTATGTTTGATCAGGCATCTCAGCGGTGATACGCTCACTGTTAAAGGCTGGTAACAGGTGTGTCACGGTGACTGTGCAGTGTTAAAGGATTAATTAATGTCATCTGTGTATGTTTCAGGCAGTGGTTAGCACTGTTGCCTCACAGCAACAAGGTCTGGTTTCGAATCCACCTTGGCAAGGGCCCTTCTGTGTGGAGTTTTCCCCATGTTTGTGTGGGTTTTCTCCATGTACTCTGGTTTCCTCCCACAGTCCAAAGACATGCACTTAGTGGGGTTAGGTTACTTGGTGATTCTAAATTGCCAATAGGTGTGAATGTAAGTGTGAATGGTTGTCTGTCTCTCTGTGTTAGCCCTGCCACAGCTGGGCTAGTCTCCAGTTGTGGCAGGGCTAACAGGGGCTGGACAAGTGGATGGATGGATGGATGGATGGATGGATGGATGGATGGATGGATGGATGGATGGATGGATGGATGGATGGATGGATGGATTTGTATGTTTCCCCAGCTCTTCCCTGATTAGCCATCAGTATGTGTGTGTAGGTATTTAAACCCTGTCTTTAATGCTCTCATGCATTAGATTGTAAGTTTGTCATCTTTGTGAGTTCCTTGATGATTTGTGGATTTTGTTTCCTTTGTTTCTGGATCAACAGATTTTTATGAACTTTTAAAATCAGCCCTAATTAAAGGATTGTCTTTTGTTTCCCATTAAAAATCCAGAGTTTAGCTCAGAGAGTGTATAAAGTATCTCTAATTTTGGAAAAAGAAAATAACTACTTGTTTTGTCACCTAGCTATTACAGCATGAGTGAACAATTTTCAAAAGCTAAAAATCACAAATTTTAATAGAGTTAAAATACTTGCCATTAATGTTGTATTAATGATCTATTAAACCTCAAACAATGAAATCCCTCTTCACTAAAGCCAGACAGTTTCTGAGCTCCATTCAAGCCAAGGTCCAAAAAGGCTGCAAAGCCATGTTTTATATCTTTATTTTCATTACAACACAACATCCAGCATTTCAGTCGTAACATACAGAAATCAAGTAAACCTGACCAACAACTCTATGTCTCACAGTGTCTCACCTGCTGCTAAGTCACTAAATACAACCCACAGAGTTGTCTGACCTTTGCTTGCCCACGCCAACAGTTGAAAAAGATTCAGTTCAACTGACAAGGCAGGTGAGATTGAATTTGAAATAACAGAGTGACTCTACACTGCTGGGCACCTGTATTTTGTAGTATCAAACACATCGACTGTAGCCATCTCATAAAAGCTTGTATAAGTAGCTCTGTTCAAAAAGAAAAACAGTACACAGAGTTGTCTTTATTCGTCTCTTTGAGTTTTCTCTGCCTCCCTGCTGTGTGTACGCTGCTACTGTTTCTAATGGCTATTATCACAGAAATGAGCTTTCACATTGGCACAAATACACTTCTGCACCTTCTATAACATAATTATTCAAGGTGCAGCATAAATTAGCTATTTAAGCCATTGAACGCATGTGTTACTGGTATCCAATGGTCAATCACTAAGACCAAGAGGTAACAGTTATGGTACATGCTATGTATTTAGCAATAGAAATATATTGTTCAGTAGAACTATTTTTTGTTTTAGATAAAACAACACCAAGTGTGGTGTATGTGCGCATTGATCTTCCTGTGTTCTTCTGCAAATGTCTAATAAAATAAGTCACGATCCACTGAAGGTTTCTTTGTGTCTAAATAGTTACGTCATAAGGAAGGACATAACAAATTGGCAACGAGATTAAAACAGATCCCCGATGTGCATGGGACGACAGAGAGGGGGAAATCCTTGTGAAAGTGACAAACAAGACAAGAAAAAGTAAAAAGCTAACCCTCCGTGTGAATGCTAACACACCTGCTAGCAAACTGCATAGACAGCGTGAGTAACATCTATTCTTCAGTGAAGTGATGACACTGATAAAGACACAGAGGAAATGTCGGGAGGTGTTGGACAAATGGACATTTTTGATAACGGCACAGAGGACTGGACAACATATGTAGAGCAAGTGGAAAAATACTGTTTGGCTAATAAAGTAGAGGATGAGAGGAAAGTTTCTGTGTTACTGAGTGTGATGGGAGCAAAAACGTATAACTTGTTGTGCAGCCTCATCACACCAGCCAAGGAGATAACGGAGGTGCTTCAAAAACATTTCCAACCAAAATCACTGGTCATACCTGAGCGATTTTGATTCCATAAACAAAATCAGCTAAAAACTGAGTCCACATTGGAGTACATCGCAGAGATCTGGTGGCTGTTGGACCACTGTCAGTTCAGGGAGGGGCTGTCAGACGCACTGAGAGACGATTTCGTTTGCGGGCTGCACAACAAAAGCACACAGAAACGACTCCTCACAGAGGAGGTTTCAGTGAACCCAGTCCTCCACATAGATCAGTACCCACTTCCACGAATAGAAGACATATCCACAGCAGTGGCAGGTGGCAAACACTTTTCAAAAATCGACCTTGCACAAGCTTATCTTCAGATGGAAGTAGAAGACAGATCCAGGAGACATCTAGTGATAAACACTCATAAAGGCCTATATCAGTACAACAGACTGGTCTTTGATGTCACCAGTGCCCCAGCAGTATGGCAACATGCTATGGACTAGATTCTTTAGGGCATCCCAGAATACAATGTTTTCTGGATGACATAATCATCACAGGTGTTGATGAGGAGACTCATTTGGCTAACCTGGCAGCAGTCCTGGCCAGGCTAGAAAAACATGGGCTGAGAGCAAACAAAAACAAATGTGAGTTCTTCCAGGATTCCATTAAATATTGTGGACATAAGAGCGACAGACATGGACTCCACAAAACCAAAGACAAGGTTGAAGCAGTCCTGAAGGTGCCAGAACCTAAAAATGTGCATCAGCTACGCTCATTCTTGGGCTTAATTAATTATATCACAAGTTTCTACCGAACCTGTCAACAGATCTGCACCCCCTGAACTCACTGCTGCAACAAAATGTCAAATGTAAATGGACAAAAGACTGTGAAGAGGCATTTAATGGTGCTAAGCAGCTCATTACATCAGAGGAGGTGCTGACACACTTCGATCCAAACCTACCCCTTCGCCTTGTCTGTGACTCCTCTCCATATGGCATCGGTGTTGTGTTATCTCACAAAATGCCTGATGGATTGGAACGACCAATTGCTTTTGCCTCAAGGTCCGTAAATGCAGCAGAGCGAAACTATGCACAGATCGACAGAGAAGCGCTCAGTGTAATGTGGGGAGTGAGGAAGTTTAATCAGTATTTATATGGAAGACACTTAACCCTTATGACAGACCACCAACCGCTGGTGTCCATCTTTAACCCTCAGAAAAGCATTCCAACCATGTCTGCAGCATGTTTGCAGCAGTGGGCCTTGTTCCTTTGTGCACATCATTGAACTTAAAGGGACAATACTACATGGAAATGCAGATGGCATTTCACACCTTCCAAAAATGCAAACCACTGAAGAAACCACTGATCAGCAACTGTGTTTCACATTGCACAGATGGAACCCCTGCCTGTCACTAGTGCTCCGGTGAAAAGAGAAACAAGCCGAGACACAATCTTGTCCAAAGTGTATGATTTTACTGTGATTGGCTGGCCATCCTCCAGTGACACTCAATTCTCTGCTTACTCTAGCCACAAAGAACAACTTTCTGTTTGCCAAGGATGTGTCATGTGGGGAACCTGTGTCATCCTTCCACCCAAACTATGTATAAGGGTACTAGACTTACTACACGATGGACATCTGGGTGTTGTTAAGATAAAAAGTCTTGCTAGGAGCTATGTTTGGTGGCCAGACATAGACTGTGAAATAGAGAACATGGCTAAATCCTGCACTGGTTGCCAGCAGACACCGCGCCGACGTCAACCAGCTCTGGTACACACGTGGGAGTGGCCATCCACTCTGTGGCAACGCATCCATATAGAGTATGCTGGACCATTTATGGACCAAATGTTCCTGACTGTGGTTGATGCTCACTCAAAGCAACAGCTGCCAGCATAATCAGCACCCTTCAATCACTCTGCATGCATTGATCTGCCGCAACAGCTTGTAAGTGACAATGGCCATCAGTTTACTGGAGAGTTCCAGTGTTTTCTTAAGAACAACAGTGTACGACATATCACTTCAGCTCCTCATCATCCGGCAACAAACGGACAAGCTGAATGGTTCATCCAGTCCTTCAAGAGGTCAATGAAAGCCCCTGCAGCAGAAAATCGACAACTTCTTATTGGCTTACAGGAACACCGCTGATGCAACTACTGGACACACACCTGCAATGCTTTTCATGGGATGAAATCTGAGATCACCTTTGGATCTGTTAAAACCAGCCATCTGCAAGGATGTCCAGGACAAACAGTCTCCTTGGTTGAAACAACAAGGAACAAAACCAGATCATTTGACACTGGACAAAAAGTTTGTGCCAGAGACTTCAGAGGCCCAAGTCAGAAATGGCAGTCTGGCATGATTCTGTCACAGACCGGACCTCTGACATACAACATACATATTGGAGACCACTTAGTCTGGTGTCAACATGTTGATCAGATTGTAGATGCAGAAACCCACATGGTTCCAGAGCAACCTGAGAGCACATCTACATCTCAAGATTCAGAAGAGTTTATCTTCGCTACACCGAGGTCAAGCTTTAGGCGAAACCACCAATGCTCAAACAGATGAACTTTCCACACAGAGTACTATGGACTCTAGTCATACAGGCAGATATTACCCTAAGGGAAATCACACAGCACCCCATCAGAAACTGAATTTATAGATTTCCAGTTCATTTTATAAGGAAACAGTTAGTAAACTACCTGCCTCTGTGATGTAGATCTCTGAGTAGGTGTCATATTTCTGTTAAATTATCTGGAGTAAATTTATTGGGTTACAGTATCTCCCAGAATATATTTTGGTGCTTGATGTTAATTGTGGTTAATCAAAGCTGGATGGGAGAAACTGTTATGTATTTAGCAATAGAAATACATTGTTCAGTGGCACTATTTTATGTTTTAGAAGGAACAACACCAAGTGTGGTGTATGTGCACATTGATCTTCCTGTGTTCTTTGGCAAATGTCTAATAAAGTAAGTCACGCTCCAGTGAAGGTTTTGTTTTGTCTAAATAGTTATGTTACAAGGAAGAACATAACAGTACAGAAAGGGGGAGGAAGTAAACAATTTCACCTACATGTATCCTCTGTTCATCAGTCATCTCTTACATAGAGCACTTTTCACACATGCACTGTAGCCCTGCACTTATCTAGACATTACCTAATGAAGATGTATGTCAGAACACAAATGTTCAATTCAGCCAGACCAGAAATTAAACTTTGATACATGTGAGACAGGACAACTCTACACAATGTCCAACCTCTTCCCCTCATTGGCTACTTTATTAAAAAAAAAAAAAAACTGCATTATCTATTCAAAGTATGATTTTTTTCTTTACCCATTTGGTCTTTCAACAAATGGAAAAGATTTCCAGGAATGAGGAATTGTAAATGAGTGCAATGATCATGATATCACAGGTAAAAGCATTCATGATATCATATTTTCTTTCAGCTATCAGTGGGTGTTGTTTACATTTACATTTGAGTCATTTACCCGAGCCTATAAAAGGACTGAAGTAAAAATTTTCCCCCGTTCTGACGAACATGACATGGACTAACAGAAGTAATCTTCCACCCAAAAAGACTGAAAAAGGATTGTAAATATAAAAGAATGCCTTTATTTGTTATTATACAGAATGTGCAATGAGATTGGAGGGCCACTCCTGTTCAGTGCCATGCAGTAGAAAGTTGCACTTTCTAAAAATATAAAATAAAATTTCTAAAAATACAACAGAAATAAAATAAAATGTATAAAAAACTATACAACATAAATTATACAAAATAAAATAAGATGTGGGTATTGCACAGTTAGACTGGGTACTTCTGTGAGTTCAGGGTGGTGATGGCTTTGGTGAAGAAATTGTTCTGTTTGTCTGTTTGTTCTGGCTTTGATGCTCCTGTAGTTCCTGCCAGGGGGCAGCAGGCCAAACAGTTAAAAGCCAGGGTGTGAGCTGTCCTCAATGATGTTTTTGGCTCTTCTGAGGCAGCAGGAGGTGTAAATGTCCATCAGGGAGAGGAGAGGGCAGCCAACGATTCTTTGTGCTGTCTTGACTACCCTCTGAAGCCTCCCCCCATCTGCCTCAGTGCAGCTGCAGTAACATACTGTGATACAGTACGTCAGCAGGCTCTCAATGGATGAGATGTAGAAGGTCAGCAGCAGGTTTGAGTTCAAGTTGTTCTTGTTGAGGACCCTCAGGAAGTGAAGTCGCTGCTGAGCTTCTTGATAACAGCTGTGATGTTATCTGTCACAGAGGGAAACACAGTTCTGTGTTTCCTGAAGTGATGATTTATTTGGCTTTTATGGTGTTCTGTGTCAGGTTGTTCTCTGAACACCAGGCTGTCAAATTCAGGATCTCTTCTCTGTAGGCTGCTCCATCTTCCCTTGAGATGAGTCCGACCACTGTGATGTCATCAGCAAATTTGACGATGAGTTGTTTTTGTGGGCCGGACTGCAGTCATGGGTGTAGAGGCAGTACAGGAGGGGGCTCAGCACACAGCCCTGTGGGGAGCCAGTGCTCAGTGGAGGAGAGATAGAGGCCAAGTCTCACAGTCTGGGGCCGGTTGATTAAAAAGTCCTTTAACCAAGAACGTGAGAGGGGGGGGGTGCTAGGGTGTGCAGTTTAGTACAGTAGTAAACAGTCATAAGATGCATACATTTTAGATGCTTTTATCAGGAATTATTTACACTAACCCTCACCCATAGAACGCAAGTCTGTAAAGTCAAGCTAAGGGGAAAGAGCTTTCTTGACAGCTTTATCAGTTTACAATGTAATCAACAGAGTGCTATGTCCCTGCCCTTTAAAAAATGAAAATGAAAATTTTGTACAGTGTTGTGATTTAATGTTCATTTCTGCAAAGAAATGCTGCTGACATTAGTTTTACTCTCTCCTCTGCAGTCATACAGCATAACAGCTTTGAATACATACGGATATAGAAACCGATATACTGACAGTAATACAAACAGTACTAGTGAGATTTATTCATATGAGACCTACCAGGGTCAAGAAAGGAATCATTCTGTAGCCATTATAGCTGATAAAAACATAAATAAAATTTAAAAATGAACCTTGGCATTCAAACCTCTTGTGCTAGACCTATTGATTTGCAAAGTTTTTCACTGTGTTTTAATAGAAAGTTCAGAAAGTACAAGTGAGACCTCACTTCAGAGGATCAGTGGCATTTTGCTCCTTCACTTATTTCTCTGAAGAAAGCTTTCAGCCCCATGCCATAGCAATTCAACAGAAGAATAAAAAACACCAGCACAAAGCTTGATTAGGCAAGTCTTTGCAGAGCATGTGACACCTTAGAGATTATGGGAATTCCAAATAACTGTGCTTTATTTTTTGAGGTGTTGTGGACCTTTTCAAGTCTGGTCATGTGCAAAGTGTAAGACATTTTCATAACTCTGTGACTGATGGCACAAAATGTTTAGCAAACATGCCAAGAAGTATATATATATATATATATATATATATATATATATATATATATATATATATATATATATATATGTGCGGTGAAACTTCTTGTCAGTCTGTTTATTAGTAATTTGCTTTTGTTATATTACCTTCTTGTTTCCTTATTACTCCACTATTACCACATTATTTCCAACTTGTAGTGGGCTTCCTATCAACCTGAAGCAGTCTGACCATTCTCCTCCCATCGACAAGCATTTTCACTCAAAATATCACTGGATATTTTCTCTTTTTTGGACTATTCTCTGTGAACCCTAGAGATGGATGTGTGGAGAAAATCCCAGTAGATTCTGCAGCAGTTTCTGAGATACTCAGACCAGCCCGCCTGACAGTAACAACCGTGACACATTAAGAGTCACTTAAATGACCTTTCTTCCCCTTTTTAATACTCGGTTTGAACTTTAGCATGTTGTCTTGACTGTTATACGTGTACTTAAGTGCACATTTGCATTAATGGGCAGTTGAACAGGTATACCTAATGAAGTGGTTGGTGAGTGTATCTGCATATGAATATGCTGAATTTGTAGGCAAACATTTTGGTACGGGAAGCTTTCTGGTTTCTGTTAGTAGTCTGTGTGTTTGAGTTCAACTGACCAATCGTGTTTGATTTACAACCAAGCTTTGGTGGAATGCAGGTAAAAAAAAATCCATATGGAAAGCAAAATAACAAACACATTTGCCAAAATGCTGTCTTGAAGCCACGGCTATTTCTGACGGCAATTCAGCTTTTCATTAGGTTTTTAAAATGTATCAACATTTGTACACAACAAACAGCAAATTTGGCAGGAATGCTTACACCAAAGCACTATAGTCACAATGGCCACAACCTCAAACACAATTAGAGGATGTTTGTTGATAGCAGCTGATGGACAGACAGTGAGCAAGAGTCTAAGATTGAAACTGTGGTTAGGCCTTGCTGAGGACTGGCAATAGCTCCCTGAACTCCAGATAAATAACTTTGAACAAATGGTATCTGACAGCTTTCCAGAACAAACAACAATGCTAACACTGGCCATTACCCCTTTAAGCTAATTTTAGTCTCATAATTTGACTGAAAACTGCTTCTCTGGCTGTTTTTAATAGCCGTTTATTTCTTGTTTTCAACTTTGTTTTAAATATGAATACATGCTAAAAATAAATGGGCCTAACGCTGGATGTCCGGGGCAGAAGCTCACCATCATCACCACTGTTGTCCTTGTAATTCACTGCTGCTAACCAGTCAGTGTTGTGTCAATGGTTTAGTCAGATAGAAATACTGAATCACTACAAACAGATATCTGTGTAAGAACATAAAGAACCTGACTACTGAAACAGAATCTGCAGGCAAAGGTATTGGAAGCTGTTTGCTCGGCTGAGTATTGGACAGCCAGCCTGGGAAGGATTTCTCTGCATGCAGGTAAACTGTTACTGTCACTGTAAACAGATTTCAGTAAAGTGAATCTACATTCATGAACAATAATCAGCACATGGAACAGGAAGTCTTGTTCTAGATATCTGTTGGCTCTACCAGAACTTGGCAGTTGATGGTCACTAGATCTCCAGAAACGGAGTCTGGTTTGCTGGAGGGAAGTCTTCCAATGCTCAACAAGATAAAGTGACTTATTTTACCTTACTGTACTTACTTTTAAACAGTATCCATCCCGACCCCATACAGTGACTGTATTAGTTCTGAACAACTACATTTTATACATCATGATAATAATATCCCATAGATTGGGAAATGTGCTTTGTAGTTTAGCTTTTAAATTAGTTAGGAAGGCAAACATATACATAGTAAATTTGAGCTGTAAAATATAATTCTATGAATTCCTGCTATCGCATTCCAGAGAAGCCATAATCAAAAAGTGTATATGGCAAGTATAGGTTTAAAGCTCTTCTTCCCTGCCATTATTTTGTTATTATATAAAAAAAAGAACTTAAACAAGCAGCTCCTGATTGAGACCTCAGCCTCACCTACCTACATCTGGCTAGACACTGGAGAGCCCTGCGATCAAACCCAGCAGCACACAAAGCACAGGAAGCAGGTAAATCAATGTAAAACTCCAAGCAGATTTGTCTAGCCCCGCTCAACATAGAAATGGAAGGGAAGTGTATTTTTTTCTGATTTCACCATCAGGGACTAACTATCTGTGGCTGTGTGTTTGACTGAATGACTCAGAACCAGTTTCATGTTTGTTTGTTCTCTGTCACAAATGCATATTTGTATGAAAGGTCTGAGGAATAATAAGAAATTATGAAGTTGAATAATTTCTATCTACACCCATAGGAAAAATACTTTGTAAGCAGCAGACATTAGGTTCAGGATAAACATAATAGTCATCTATACAGAAAATATAACAGACTCCCAGTTATTGTACTTGCAGGGGATTCAGTACAATTCATAATTCTCTGAACATTTCTATGTTTAACTGAGGTTAAACTTTTGGGTTTGGGGAAAAACTAGCCTTCTCCACTGGCACCAAACATACTTCACATTTTCCTTATCATACTAGTGATGAAAACCTAACATTTTAAAGTTTTTTTTTTTTTTAATGTTTTATAAACTTTATGCTCCCTTTTCATATGATGATGACTCATGATCACCATCGGCACCACAGGCTGCTGGACTTGCTTAGCAATTTTCTTCCACCAATTTGAAAATAGAGCCTTTGCTCATTTTCTACTGCTCTGTGATCTGTTCTAAACAAAGAGTCAGAAGGGACAATGAAAGATAGATAAGTGCTATTGGATTGCCTTTGTCTGGCATGAAGAAAAAGCCAGTATTACCAGCTGAGCAGTGCATCTGATAAGAACAGTGCTGGCTATTCATTCCCCAAGGAAGATGAATCAGATCACATTGTGTCAATGCTTCCCTCGTGGGATACAATTACCTGCTTTTCCTGTTTTACCTTACTATCTTCTTCTCCTCCGCCATCTTTAGCCACTTGACAGACAAGTCGATCTGTGCTGGAGGCTCA
This sequence comes from Archocentrus centrarchus, assembly GCF_007364275.1. Classification (NCBI taxonomy): domain Eukaryota; kingdom Metazoa; phylum Chordata; class Actinopteri; order Cichliformes; family Cichlidae; genus Archocentrus; species Archocentrus centrarchus. The sequence goes on along the minus strand of NC_044359.1, from coordinate 7,560,540 downwards.
GAATCCCTTCTTCTGTCTCCTAAGAAAACAAAACTTCTCTGTCCACTTAAAAATCCATTCCTACCTTATAATCTTATGACTGTCTGTTCACAAGAATCAGGATTAATGAATCGTGATTCTGTGTAGAAAGTGTGTTTGTGCTTGTTTTGTTTTGTTTTTTTTTTCTTTGCCAGCCAGGAACAGACACACTACACAAAACTCACAGCCTTAAAACTTTTTTACTAACACTTCCAGTATGCACGGAGTAATACTGTTATGCTACCTGAGTCATGAAAGCCACAGTTACAACATAGTACTCTGCTATTTCAGGTAAGTTTCAAAAGATCTAGACTATACTTCAGGCTGATTAACCCCATTGTGACTCACATGCAAATCCCTCTAGGCATCTGCTCTCTGTCTCATCTGAGCTAGACATGAGATTAAGGCAGAGGACCTCCCGACAGTGGTCCCTGCAGTGAGGCACTCCAAACTCCCCTTGTAGAGGAGCTCAGCAAGGCCACTGCACAGTCCATTATCTCCCAAAAGGAGTCATTATCCAAAGTCCTGCTGAGACGGAGAGAGCAGGCAGAGGACCACAGAGAGGCCAGGGCTCATGGAGTTCTCTGCTTCCTCTGGTTTCAGACTTTCTGCTCAGATATTGATGGATTATGACACAAACACTGGTCTTACTCATTTTTTTTTTTTTTGGACTGCCTGGTGCTCCCACAAAGCAACATGAAGTCCAGATAAAAGCTTTTGTTCATTTCTTTGGTTATAATCCAGAGAAGAAATCAAAAATGAAGATGTGTGGAGTGGATTTGGAAAACAAATGTTTTCACATGCAGTTTTCTTTTGTTGTTGTTGTTGTTGTTTTTCCCCAAATTAATAAAGAAAAATGCCAGGGACTCACAGTACTCTTTTAAAAAGTGCTTCAAACAGTGGTTTCATTTAGAAAGCACAGTGCTTCTACTGTTTTGTTTTTTTTTATCTGCCACCATCAGTGCTTGACCTTGCAAATATTATTAAATCAACAGACTGATTCTCCAGGTTTCAGAAATAGATGTTTAGCAACCACAGAGGTCTTTCTGTGTTGTTGCAGCACTCTTCTACTGCTTTTTTTTTCCAAGTGCAGAGTTTGTATTGGCTCAGATTTGCATACTACCACACAAGAAGAGTACAACAAGGACACTCTTAGAGGTTTAAGCTACGATGACCCAAAGTCAATTGGATATTTGTACACAGAAAAATAGGACCTCAACAGACCCCATTAGGAAAAACAAACTGCAAAAACACCTTCAGTTAAGAGAAGTTCTGATATCGCCTATGCAGTGTTTTCCCACACCGCTTAAAGCACGTTAATGGAAGCTGCCGGCAGATAAAGCTGGCAAACATTAGGATTTCTGATTTTAAACTTCTCTTAATACTACTGAACAAGGTAATATATTTTATGCATGATTACTGCTAAAAGGCATTTGCTTGTTTCAGAGATTCCTTCCCTTCCACTGTAATAAACTCTGGCCTAAATCAGTGCTGGAGGTTTTTTTGGCTTGTTGGCTTTAAAATGCAGCACGGTGGCATGGTGGTTAGCCCTGTTGCCTCACAGCTAGAGAGTCTGGGTTCAAATCCATGTTGGCCTGGGCCTTTCTGTGTGGAGTTTGGATGTTCTCCCTGTGTTTGTGTGGGTTTTCTCTGGGTACTCTGGTTTCCTTCCACAGTCCAAAGATGTGCAGTTACTGGGGTTAGGTTAACTGGTGATTCTAAATTGCCCATAGATGTGAGTGTGAATGGTTGTCTGTCTCTGTGTGTTAGCCCTGTGACAGGCTGGCGACCTGTACAGGGTCACACTCTATGACAGCTGGGATAGGCTCCAGCACCCCCATGACCCTGACCAGGATAAGTGAGAATGGAATGGCTTTAAAAATCAGCAAAAATCTAGAGGTGCAGTCACAACAAACCAAGACGCATTACATCAACTGAACGGACCTAGCAATATCAATTAAACTGAGCAACAATTTATTGGATTTCTATGAGCAACACAGAGTGTGATCAGTCTGGTGTCTTACATTCCTGCCATTTTTTTTCTTAACCGTTTAGTCCTTTGAGGTCTGCAGGCAAGCCTCTTTTGGCTCTCCTGCAGCTTATTTCAGTTACCACAGGGCGAGAGGACTGGTCGCCAGTTTATTGCAAGGCTGACACAAAGAGACAAATAGTCATTTACACTCGCATTCACACCTGTGGCCAATTTAGAATCACAAGTTAACCTATTAATGCAGTGTGATGATCCTCCTACTGTCAAGAAAGGCCTGGCCTGGCATGGGAGGTTCGCCAGCTGATGCAGCTCACCTGTGTCTTCCAGGCGATAAAAGATGGCGCAGATAAACCACTCATTCTCTTTCTTCCACTCCAGCTTGCATCAACCCATTGCTGATGTTTGTCTCTTGGTCAGCCTATGTTTAATAAATGACCTTTTATTCCAGTAAACCCCTTGTTTGGACTCCCTCCTTATCACCTACTCTGAGGCAGTTTGTGACACCCAGTCACACAGGAACAGAGACCAATTGGGACTGCCTGGTAACCACTGGACACTAGGAAAAATATGCGCATTCCCCAACCAGTTATGAGTGGTTGCTGGAGGTTGCTAGCAGTTGCTGTCAAATCAGGTTCCTGATTTGAACCCAACACAGTGCAAACCAATATTTTAAAAAGTAGCAGTTAAAAGTATCACTGGTAAGTATCACCTTCCTTCTTTGTAAGGTCTGTTTAGATTAAATATTTTTCAAGGAGCGTTCTGGTGTGTGGAATTCTGTTTTCTATTGATTCTTCATTTTTTCCTGCACCCGTTTCTTTGGATGTGCGTGTTCTATTGAGACTTTAAAAGTATCACTGGGGCTAATTCTCCAATTTATTTTATTTATTATATTTTTTTGCTATTTTTCTTTGAAGGGCATGTCCTAAATTCCATTTATCTTTATTTGGTTAGCTCAAAACCTTTCGTTTTTGAGAAAAATAACACAAATACCACAAAAACACACCCTGCATGGTGTGCTAGCACTGCTGGGATGACAGCCTCTGCTGGTTATAGTGCAAATTCACATGAGCTGTTCATAAAAGCTCCTTATTACAATGTCTGAAGGAGAGAAAAGCAGCAGAGAAGCAGTACTTAATGGTCATCGCACAGGACTTCTGTGCTGAAATGGGGTGCTGCCAGCTCAAAGAGCAGCTTCCTGTCACATCTATAGCCAGAGGCAAAGCTGGCAGAAAGGGCCCAATATCAGCCCCCGAGCACAGACCAGCGCTAAGCTTCAGAAGTGCACTAAAATAGAGAGTAGGTTTACCTCCAGCTGATAAAACAAATTAATTTTCAAATTCAGCTGAAGAATTTTCACTGCACTAAAGCTAAAATAAACACTCAGGTGAGTCTGTAACTTACTGTTCTCACTACAAACTGAAACGTATTTCACATCATAGAGGAAATAAGCAATAATTCAGCATTAAATAAGAAATTATAAGGTTGCTGTGCATATAGTATTGTATGCATCAACTTTTCTGAAATATGTGAAGTATTCCACTAAATCTGTTGCAGGGCTAACACAGACAACCATTCACATCTATGGGCAATTTAGAACAACCGTAGAAGCACAACGCAAGAAACTAATAAAGGTTCCCAGATGAGATGTGACTGACTAATGAGGTTTAAACCTGAGGTGTTTCAGACATTAATTTATAGATTATTATTAGATTTGAGACCATGTCTGCATCTGTACTACAGTCAATATGTGATAACTGCAAGGATTCTTTTTGATCTTATTTTAATTAACTCTAATACTTCTGTGGTGCTTTATGGTTTATCAGATTCAAAAATTCAGCAGGTAGAAGAGAGGTTGGACTCCTGTAAATACTGTATCTTTGACATTTGGGTGGACTGTTTGGTCAGTCAAGCATATGCTTTTACACAGGAAATCAGGGTTCTTATCCTTCTCTTGTTTTTTTCTTTCTAGCTATCAAGTACCTTAAATGACATGTTGACATTAAAGTTTATTGGCTAAAAAAGGCGAGCAGCCTTAGGAATTACTTTATTCGACTGGCAACAAAGCAAGCAAGAATTTGATGTCCACAGAGGGAGGAGGTTACGTGAAAGGAAGGTCAACCAAACATTGTACTTTCACACAAGACATGCGTTTCCTGTTTTAATTAGATTTTTTTTTTCTGCCATGGCATGCTCTTGTTTCATTTTCACCCACGTTTTTCTAACTGACATTTTAACTGGATGGATGGATGCTGTCATACAGATGTTTTTTGCATTAACTAATAACTAATAGCGATGGGAATTAAGAACCAGTTCAATTCCAAGGTTTTTATCAGTCCTGGCATGATTCCCTGTTGCATGGGGTGACACCAGTGATTGTGGAGACCTTTTTCTACTGTTTTTGCTCTTTTCGCTCCAATATATTTACAAATCTGAACTGATAGAGAATAAGATAAAATATGGATGGTTACATAGCAGAATCTGCAGTCAAATGACTGAGCCCAGTTTCAGTTATAGAGGCCACACAAAACTGAACCTCTTTGTCTTTGTTAACAGCTTCAGATGAAGCTCCAAGTTACATGACAATCAGCAGCAGTGGCAGCCCTGCAGTCCTCCCGCCCCCTTCTTTGTAAATGTCCCTCTGTCAGCAGAACTCAGACGAGTGACTTTGCTTTGCTTGTTGCCTTTCAGCTTTGCGTCTACTAACGAAAAGAACAGATGTGGCTTACACTGACTCTCCTGATCCTACACACTGTCTATCTGCTGCCCCCGTCAGCAGCATCAACTTCACCTGATCTATTGGACCAGAGTCATGCTGGTTTTTTGGTTTGGTTTGGTTTTTTGGGGGGGGGTTTGTTTTTGTTTTTGTTTTTGTTTTGTTTTTGTTTTTTTTTGGGGGGGGGGGGGGGGGGCAGACTAGAGACGGGTTGTTCCTTCCCTCTGCCACAGCAATCAGTGCTCAGTATGGCTAAGAGGAGCAAATCAGTTGGTTTAATAGAAAGAGCTGCCACTGTGCTGCTGAAAAGCATTGAGCCACACTGGTGAGTACAGTCATCTCAAGCCCATTTTGTTTTTAAATGAAACAGCAAATTTTTTGTTTCTTTTCAAACTAAAACCTTTTCAGCAAAGTAATAAATGGAAATTCAACTCTAAGCAGCAAAGCACACACAAAGTGCTGGAGTGGGAAACAACAGGTGCACCCAAAAGCTTCAGTCTTGTTAAGTGATTACTCTGATTCACTGTTCAGTGAACATAGGGCTGACTGTTCAATGACAGTGAATAGATTCATAATAAAAACCAGCACAGCATTCATTTTGCATTTTTTTTTAAACATATCACTTCCTCATATCTCTGTCTTGTATCTCCATTTGGAAAAGTTAGCTTCATCCTCCTTTAACACCCCTGTTCTGACTCTGGGCCATAGTTGGTATAAATACACATATGATGTCATTTGTTGGAAAGCATGGCAAATCCCCTGAACAGGCCACTTATTACAACAATGACTACTAAATACAGTGGGAATGAAGCACAACGAAGCTAAAAAATGTTTGAAGTTATAATTTTTAGAAGAGGTTAAAACACATTAATGGGACTCAAGTGTCTTTCACTGATAGGGCCTAAAGTTGTTCATTTTGCTGTAAGCTGTTACTGACTAAATTTTGGGATATTTTCTAGTGGAAATTTCTAATAATAGCCTAGGGTTTAAGGCGATAAGAACTGGGTAAGAGATGAAAATGAGGGAAGCAGAAATCCACAATAAGACCCAATTTCATCATATAGAGCATGATAAAATTGAGATCTATGTCTCTCTTCCACAGTATGTCTTTTGTCCTGTCTCCCTCCCCTCACCCCCAACCAATCACAGCAGGTGACTGCCCCTCCCTGAGCCTGGTTCATCTGGAGGTTTCTTCCTGTTAAAAAGAAGTTTTTCCTTCCCACTGTCACCAAGTGCTTGCTCACTGGGGGTCATTTGGACTGCTGGGTTTTCTCTAGCCGCTTTTCCACCAATGGGGTTCCGGTGCCGGTGCCAGTATTTGAACCGTTCAGCGGTTTTTCCACCACGAACCTGAAAAACGGGTTCCACTCAGGCCCCACGTGACGTAAGTGGCAGAAAGGCGTGACTTTGCCATCTCAACATCACGTTTTCTACCATATTACATGTGTATTACATGAAAAAAGCGAAGCGATTTTCACGGCTGTGAATTAGGTTGGGCTTTAAGGCTGAACTTGCTGCTTTGTATCAGTTCATATCACAGATAAAAGGACACAAAGTGCGTACTTGTCGTCTTGCTCATATTTTCTGTCTGTGTTTACCTCTGTGCTGCACACAGATGCTGCAGTAGTTTGGTTTGGCTTGTTCCTAAGCTTTTCGCCAGTTCTTTTGGGAACAGCACGGGCACAGGCACAGGCGAACCCTGACGGTGGAAAAGAGGCATCTGTAATTATTGTATTGTCATTACCTTATCATATAAAGTGCCTTGAGGTGACTGTTTGTTGTGAGTTGGTGCTATATAAATAAAATTTTATTGGATTTTACAAACCCAATAACAAATCAAATTTAAAGGTTTCTTGCATTTGTTGTGTATCTGCAAGCCTCTATGCAACCAATTACTACCTACTGCCTACTTTTCATGCTGCATCTTACCTAACCAGTGTTGTATATGTTGTCACTGATACGTACTCTAGTCTGTGCTGGTGTCTGACTATCTCAAACTTATGCTTTCCATGTCAACACTGAAGGACAGGGAGGTCACAGAACAGAGCCATGCCAGCAAGTACAAATCACTGCAGACAGACATAACAATTTTCTTTTTACAATAGCGGTCCTGACTAAAATATAATGCTCAAAAAAATTAAAGGAGCACTTTTAAAACACATCAGATCTCAATGGGAAAAAAAAAACAAAAACATGCTGGCTATCGATAATGTGTAATGTGTTAGGAATAAAAGGATGCCACGTCATTTGATGGAAATGAAAACTATCAACATGATTTCAAAGACACCCTGAAAATCAAAGTGAAAAACAAATTGTGGCAGATGAGTCCATTTTACTGACCTGCCAATTCTGGTATTCTATGGCAAACGCCAGTCGGGTTCCACAGTGCTGGGCAATGAGCACAGGGCTCACTAGAGGACAGCGAGCTCTCCAACCACCCTCACAAAGTCTGTTTCTTTTTCTGATTGTTTGGTCAGAGTCGTTCACACCAGTGGCTGCTGGAAATAATTTTGTAGAGCTCTGGCAGTGCTCATCCTGTTCCTCTTTGCAAAAAGGAGCAGATACCAGCCTGTTGATGGGTTATGGACCTTCAACGGTGCTATCCAGCTCTCCCAGAGTAACTGCTTGTCTCCTGGAATCTCCTCAGTGCTCTTGAGATTGCGCTGGGAGACACAGCAAACTTTCTGGCAATGGCACATTTTGATGTGCCATCCTGGAAGAGCTGGACAACCTATGCAACCTCAGCAGGGTCCAGGTATCGCTTCATGTTACCTGTTGTGACACTGACCCTAGCCAAATGCAAGCCTTATGAAAAACACCAGAATAGATGAGGAGGGAAAAATGTCAGTGGCCTCCACCTGTAAAACCATTCCTGTTTGGGGAGTTGTCTCATTGTTGCCCCTCTAGTGCACCTGTTGTTAATTTCAACTGATTAACAACTTCCTCTGGTACTTAACTGACCGGATCAATATCCCAGAATTCACTTGATGCTATACTCTGATTGAAAAGTGGTTCTTTAATTTTTTTGAGCAGTGTATTTTGGTAACATGTTGGTCAAGTCAGAAAAACTACCACTGAGGTGCAATTTGCCAAGAACTGTTATTTTTGTTAAACAGATATCGCAGAGCATGATGCACTTCTGTTTGGCCACAAGTGATTTCATAGACATTTGTTAACATTATTAACAACAACAACAGCAATAATAATAATAATAATAATAACAATAATAATAATATGAATGATATAACCCCATCTGTGTACCTGTGGATCTTTGTATCTGCCCTGGTGGCTCTATGTGGAACTGGCAGCAGGTGAGATTCTATGATCAGCTGAGCATAAATCACTGAAAGAGTGTAAGGGTGATTTTAATAAGCCAGCTGATGTCAGCCTAACTGCTAGAGATTAAAAGATTGGTTTCTACAAGCTCTCTTCTCTGCTTTCACCTAAATATAATTTTTTTTTTCAGTAACTTTCAGCCCCTTTCCAGTAAAAGGTTAAACACTCAACAAAATGATGGAGCTTCGGGGACATACAATGTTGTACATTGATAGGAAAAAAATAATCTGAACACTGAACCTACAGATAAATAGTGGCGATGAGGACTAAGTCCTGGGAGCGGTTTCAGAATTCCCAGGTGACGTTTTGTTACTCTTGGACTCTTCATGGTTGCCATGACTGAGGGCCAGGCAGAAATGCAAAGTTCAAAATCCCCATGTTGAAATGCTCCAGGGCTTACTGCAGTAATCTGGATGTGAAAAAGTGCAAATGAATGCAAATGAGGACACAGCTGTAGAAAGGCTTTCTTGTCCTGCTCCCTGTGTAAATACATCTACAAAAAAAAAAAAAAAAAAAAAGCAATATGTTTGAATGTCATTCATTTATATTGTCTTATATCTAATACATCAGTGGGAGATATTGGGTATGAATGAGACTGTGGCTCACTCTGTTTGTATTGAATGCCCTCTGATGCCATTCTGATGGTTTAAGCAATGTGTTGCCTACAAGTGAAGCAAACAGAAACCAAGAAGGGGAAGAAAATATCAGCTACAAACGTCTCTAACAAGACGTATGTGGGAAAAGCCTGAATGGGATTAGGGTATTGATTTTTATCTACTTCAGTGAAGCCATAACAGCCCACAGGGAGCACTCAAACACTGAGCACAGACACACATATTGTTCCTTCCTTTTGCCCTTATTTGTTTTTTTGTTCCATTTGTCTTTGGCTATTAAAAGTTTACAAGAAACAAACAGAAGACAAGATGAATGTCTGCAGCCAGTTTCCAACAGTGTAAAGGAGTTTCTGTGCTATTAGAGGTTAAAATAAGATAAATGTTAGGGTTGGCTGATGATTTGCTGGCAGCCTTGCCAGTTTGTCTCCCTGCTTTTCACTCAGTGCATGCCTTCAGTACACATGATGCTGAAATAATGGCACTTTATGTCAAGTGGGAGTGAACTGGCTTCCTAATTCACAACAGCAACCGCGTCTCCTGTGACTCAGATTTTTCTGCTAGCTCCAAAATATAAAATGCATGAAAAGAAAAACAATAAGACACCTCACATCTACTAAAATCACTGTTAAAGGAAACTGAATGCTAAATTAACACATTATGTGCCCCACCGCCTATGCAAAGTGTTGCTTAACATTCACACTACCAAAACTACAATTGCACAATCTTCATGAGTTGCCTGTTGTTGTACACTCATCTAAGTAGTAAATGACAGAATCATACAGATTGCTTCCACTGCCATTTTTTGTTTACACTTTTCATGAAACCGTTAGCCAGAGCATGTTTATCCTAATATAAAATGTTAGCTAAAAAGGAAATGAAACAATGGTTTAAACAAAGCCAGAGTATTGTTCTGATATACAAAGCTTGAAGGGGGAAATATCCTCCATTAACTTTTCATCATAGTTTCTATCATAGTATATAAAACGGACGTCGCCACCGTAACATCACCCACTGGTTTTAAATTACACATTTTGAACCTTCGGGTGGAGGACTAAATAATCAGCTAATGACAATGAGCTTTGTCATTAGCTGACCATGTAGCATGCTACATCCACAGGTGCCACACACAGACACAGATTTCTACTGATTACTGCTACAAACTAATAAAATCATGAAATTTTATTCAGCAAAACTGAAGTACAAATTTCTCTGACTATAATATTAGACAGATATGTTCACAGACATGACAGAAACATCCAGTTAAAACTCAATCCAGTCAGAGTTGCTATGAAACTATCCACAGAGCAAGATTATTATTAACAAAAACGAACAAAATAAAGAAAACTGAAATTGAAAAAACATTTTCGTTAACTGAAATAAATAATAAGAATAATTAAAAGAAAAAAGATAACTAACTAAAACTATATTGTGGGTTTACAAAACTAACTAAAACAAACTGAAATTATGAATAAGATGATATTCGTTTTCGTTATTTTATTTAAGAGCTTTGTGGACTGATATGAAATCTTTTTTTTTTTTTTCGCTGTAGCAGTTTAAGCTGGGAGCGCTGCAACTGTGAGTGTACATGTACATGCATGCATGCGTGCGTGTGCTCACAGCGCTGGTCCGAAAAGTAATGGCAGCAGTCTGCCGAGAAAACAGCAGAGTCCCTAATGGAGTTTCTTTGAGTACGATAACAAGACAGATAGAAGCAAGTGTCTTGTTGTGGATGATGAAAAAAATGTGCAGAACACTACTCAAGCGGAAAAAAACACCAATATCAAAGTCCACCTGAGAAGCGCGCGCAAGACGGCTACAGAAACCCAAAGAGGGGAAAAAGCCCCAGCATATAAAACACACAACCACAAGGTAATTAAGACACATAATCCAGCTCACACAAGCATAACATGACGTCAGCCACTTGCGGATGTCTACAGAGGCCCCGCAAAGACCCAGCGCTGAAGTCTAATTAACGATCATCTAACCAAGCTAGCACTCTGATATTACGTTTCCACCGCCGAGGTGTCGGTGCTTGTGTCAGTTTCAATGTACCGACGAAATGCTTAAGAACGCGGGCCTGCGTTTCCACCAAGCTTTGCAAGCTGATCCTTTACGTATTAGTGTGGGTGGATCCTCGTCTGGAAACGGGAGCCAAAGGGCACAAATGTGGGAGAACACTTTCCCCTTTCTTGTGCTGCGAACATATTTTACAGTCCAAACAAAACTACTGCAGCATCTGTGTGCAGCACAGAGGTAAACACAGACAGCAATTATAAGCAAGGCGAAAAGTATGCGCTTTGCATCCTTTTATCTGTGATATGAACTGATACAAAGCTGCGAGTTCGGCCTTAGAGCCCAACCTAATTCACATTCAATCGCATCCCTTTTCTCGTGTAATACACACCATGCAGTGAAATAGAGGTAGAAAACTTTATGTTGAGATGGCAGAGTCACACCTTTCTGACACTTGCGTCACACCTTCTTATTTCCAGACCAGCTAACTTGCGGTGCTGGAGTTGAACCCATTTTTCGGCCGAGCACTGAGTGCGTTCGCGGTGGAAAAACTGCTGAACGGTTCGAGCACCGGCACCCAGTCAGTGGAAAAAGGCCTGAGCAGCTCCAAAACTCCAGCTCCAGGTTCATGTGATGGATAACATCAGGATGCTGCTGGATTTGAGCTTTGAATCCTTCAAGGAGTTCAGTTTGTTTTTGTCCAACATTCGGTGCGTTCTGATGTTATACACTGCATGTAGATGTTGTTAATCTACTGCACTGATGCTAAAGTTTATTGGGAGTTTATTGTAGAGTTTATTGGGGTTTGTAGTTTGTTTTTCTTTATGTTTCTCCCCATTGATGTTCATGTGTGTACTTAATATTAAACACATTTAGCACGTAATGCTGCTGTTTTGTGAACAGTTGGTTTTTGATTAAAATTTTTTTAAACTGTATCTCTTGTCAAGTTTTTATTACACAATAGTCACTCTTGCACCTTGAATCTTGCACCTGACAAAGTATGAAAAACTAAAACTAAACAAAAACTAATAAATATAAGCAAAACCACTCTGAAAACTAACTAAAACTAACTGAATTAGAGAAAGTAAAAACTAACTAAAACTAAATTATTTTCTCAATCAGGCATGAAAACATGCATTTCAATGCTAAACTGTAATTGGGACTGGCTTGCCTTTGCAGCCACAATATAAACTTCAAATTTTACCAGTTGGCACTGGCTTCATTTTTCAGCAAAAAAGAACTACTAACATTTAAAGATGACTCTAAAACAGATGATTTTTTTTCAGAATTTCAGCTCTATTGATGATTTTTCACCTAATGTTGTGAAGCAGAGAAAATAATTTAAAAAGGAAAAAAAGAGATACATTTCTCCATTCAAGAACTGAATACATCAGGCAGTAGATGATAAATTCTAATCACTGGCTCTCATCTGCTCTGTTGAAACAGTGGGAATGGAAAGGAAAAATCAATGCAAGCATCACTAGCAGGAGAGCCATGATTGAGAACCTTACACTGACTGAATATGATAAAATTACAAACATTAATGCAGGTTGGTAATACATGAATCTGCCCATAAATCATGCTTAAGTGGTAATTTTTACTTCATGGTTTTGAATGTCATTTAATCCCTCAGAGCTGGCATATATTCATCACTGAGGGCATTTATGAAAAAAAGAAAAAACAGCGTCATGCTTTCAGTGTCAATTTGGCTCTGAACATGTGGCTTTTCTTCTCATGCATACATTTTATACAGAAGGGACGAGCAGTTTTGTGAAAGCACTTTGTAGAAAGGCACTGGACATACTGACTCTAAACGCAACAAGAGAACCTCCTTCACACTGCTGGAAGCTTCCTGCATAAACATTCATCTTTTCTCTCTTATTCGAGGTGAGGCAAATAGAAGTGTGTGCTGGCAGGTAGCCAGTTTTTCCCTGCTGCTCACTCAATACATGCCTTCTTTATCTGATTCTCAGATAATGGCATCTTAATAGTATGCTAGGAGTGTAAAACAGTATCCTAATTCACAACACTGTCCATGTATATAACTTTGTAACGATGCTGAGTTATAATGGAAGTGCCTCAAAGGCAAATAGATACTTCAGACAACTCAGACTCCCTGACTAATGTTTTTTTTTTTTTTTTTTGTATACAGCTTCTGAGGTGTGAAAGTCTTTTAAAAAATAATAACAATAATAGTGCCTTCTATGTCATTTCCTTTTAAATAGAACAAAATGCAACAGAGAATGCAGTCACTACAACAATCGTGATCTTAAAACCAAAGTATATTTCATATTGCTAGTCAGAGTGAATTTTCATAAATGTATTTTGCAATCTAGTAGATGCTCCTCATTATTCTTTACATGGCATGCAATATATTAACAGGTCAGTTCCTCTTAACACTAATCAGTGATGCAAAAAACAGTGACAGCTGCATAGTTCGCCATGGTAACTGCCACAAAGCTCATGTTGAAGGAGGTATGATCCCGTAATGAAACTATCTACATTTGTTCATCATACAGAAAATTCCCATTTCCACTGCACTACATCCAACAAAGCACAGAAGAGACCAATAACCTGACAGTAAAGAGCAGTTCTATAAATGATTAACTTCTTGCCGTCATACCAGTCTGCTGCACGTCTCATTGTTTTATATAGCAGTAATATGTTGACATTGTCCTGTCAGGTAAAAAAGTTTAAGCTTTTTGTAATCCTTTAGGTGCCATGGTTCTCTCCGTGATCCTGAACCTGCGCAGCGCTTAGACCCTCTCCGTGGTCCTGAACCTGCGCAGCGCTTAGACCCTCTCCGTGGTCCTGAACCTGCGCAGCGCTTAGGTTTTTGTTCTATACGCTTCAGATACTGGTGGAAGATTGTGCCTTATACATGTTCTCAGTCGTTTTCAAGTAATTTATTTCATATTTTGTCACTTTTAAAGTCGCCTTTTGAGTGTCTTCTTTGTTTTTTGAGTCTACTGAAGCTACGCTGTATCCATATTTTACAAGAGATGATTAACTTCTTGTTATCTCACGCTTCTTCAAATTATACTGCACATCTCACTCTTTTGAGCGAATGATACCTAAATTAAGAATACTTTGTTAAACTGTATTGCATGATTGGGCAATTTCATGTGTCTCTCAATTATCCTGAACCTGGCCAGTGTTCTCCAAAGTCCCGATTTTACACCATGTAGATATTCTTGGCTGGTGGCAGATTTTGCCCTACGGACATTCTGAGTCGTTCCAAAGTGATTTTTCTTGTGTTTTCTGTCAGTTTTAAAGTCTCCTGCTTGAGTGTGTTTCAGATGTCTCATTCTCAGTGAGAGTCAACTGAATCTACACCGTATCCCTACGTGTCTCTTAAACTGAGAACAAGTGGGTACAGTTTAGGGAAATACGGCGCATGTATATTTTTCAAGACTGACTTAAAGTCCCATCACCCCAGTTTGACATGAGAAGCATTAAAACCGAGCTTCTCTTACCTGTATCGGTGCATCCACTGTGTTGAGAGAGTTGTCAAACACTCGGTCCCTGTACAAAGACCATAGCCCGACGTTAGGGAGGAATAACAGAGCCGCTATGAGCAGCCCAGCGAACTGCAGCAGCCTCTTCTCCTTCCGCCTCATCTCTGCGAGAGTAAGCGCGCGAAGCAACGGCGATGCAAACTGACGAGTCCCGTCTCACCACTTTTCCAAGCGGAGACAACTTTCGTTCTGACTGGAGGCGCGGACTGGTTTTAAGCATACTGTAATACCCCAACAGACGAGACATCCGGTTAAAAATTTCAAAATAAAAGCCTGGGATTTACAAGGCGATTTCACTTTAGTCAGAACGAAGTTCACTGAGCGATGAATGCTGGCATTTAAATTCTATCAAAAAATAATCTCTTTTCTTGCATTTTGCTCGGTTATTCAATAGACTTTCAAGATTTCAGCTTCAAAAAGAGATAACAGATCATAACATCTCCAAGTAATGCATTCACAACAGTGCATTAAAGATCATTCTGTGATCTGAAAACTATTTTTTTTTTTTCAAATCTTTTTTCAGATAAGCTTGTTGGTCTTTAAATCGCATTTTATTTTATTTTTTCGGAGGTAGACAAGATAGTATTAGCATCTAGATAAGCCTGAAAACTATCTAAGTATAAGCACAATGTTTTTTTGTTTGGGTTTTTTTTTTTTGTTTGTTTTATTTTGTTTTTGTTTGCTTTGCTTTGCTTTGCTTGTTGGTTTGTTTTTGTAAAAAGCTATTTCTTTTATTTAAAAAGAAGAAAAAGATCATGTAGACTTCTCGTGGTGCACAATGAAAGAGGACAAATGTTTGAGCAGTTTGAGAAAAACTGCTGCAAACGGTTTTTTTTGTTTTTTTTTTCTAATTTTAACCTGAGGCTGCTGTTCCTGAACACTGAAAAATGGGAGCTTGACTTGTGTTAAAGTAAACCTCCAATTACACACTGTGAACACTCTCTGTGTGCAGTGTGGACTTGCACTGCGGGAAATTACAAAGAAAGAATTCCACTTTGCAATTCTGAAAGACCCAAATCTGCTAACCTTTTCGTCTGCAATTTAGTTCAGGCTCTGTAAAGCTCAGTCTTTTAGAATCTCTGCCTTTTGGTTGAGCTTTGTATAAATGTGTTCTTTGTATTCAATTATTAAGTTTTAGAATGTTATATTTAATTGGTTATAAAGGCTGACACAAGAAAGCTCCTGAAATGCAGTAACCAGAGCCAGTAAGTATTTTACGATTCCAGTACTGATTGCAGCAGAGCAGTAATCAATTAGGGTTTACTTGTTAATGACGGGATTGATGCTTTTGTTTTGAAAGGCTAATTAGCAATTTTCTTGTGATTTCCTGCTTATCTGTCAGACTTGTTACAGTTTATAAAACAGGTTGGTGGGATAATACAGTAGATCCTGTTTGACAGTGTTCTGATCATTAAATGTCATCCAAATTAAAATATAAAAGAAATGATAACTTAACAGTAACTTAAAATCTCCCTAAACTCTGCAGGTCATCTAATACAAATAAAGTGTGTGTGTGTGTGTGTGTGTGTGTGTGTGTGTGTGTGTGTGTGTGTGTGTGTGTGTGTGTGTGTGTGTGTGTGTGTGTGTGTGTGTGTGTGTGTGTGTGTGTACATTTTTTAGATACAAAAGTAATTTCAGGAAAAAAGCAGTAATTCCTAAAATATATTGCAACATTTTCAGGAAATAAATGAATGAATTCAATTAATTGCAGGCTTCTTCTGGGTGTTTTCCATATTCACACAATGGCCGTATTACTTCGTGCTTCTGTACCATCAATGGCAGTGCACTTCACTGTTTAGAGGGCAAATTAGGGTCTTTTTATGTGGCACTTCACAATTAGGCACCATTAGGAGCTACACTTGTCCTCTGTTTTTATGTTTAATTGAGTCTGCTTTTAGTTAGTTTCTTCCTTTTTTCAACATTTGCTTTACTAATTTGGAAACCATTTTGCATAAAGCCAAAAGCTGAGTGTACCTTATATTTCTTCTCTTTCCATTTTTAAATAACTTATATGTATTCAAGAAAATCCACAGAATATAGCATCTTTTTTTTAAACACTCAAACATCATTTTATACATTGATTTTTTTTTATGACAATAGACTCTAGACAATAATGTGCCCCACTGTGACACTGAAATCGCTGATGTTAATTTTTCTGATCACACAAATGTAATAGTTGAGATTTCTCTTTCATGTCAGTCTGTTAAATCTGATGTGCCTGCACAGCAGTCTCGCATGATTACCTCAGTTACTGCTGATCATTTTGCATGTTCTTTTCAAAATAGTAATCATGCCTTCCTTTGTGCTAGGACCATTGATTTAAACACTGACCACTTAGTTTCTTTGTTTAATTTTGCTCAGACATCCTTGATCTCATTGCTCCTCTCACAAATAGGAATTTAAAACTAAAGGTCATCCTTGGTTGAATAGTGCCACCAGAGCACTCAGACAGGTGATAGAAAAGCTAAACGAAAATGGGAACAGGATAAACTTCAGGTGTCTTTTGATATATTTTGAGAATCTCTGTTAAATTATCAGAGGGCTTTGAGTCTGTCACTTGGTGCTGGCTCTCACTGCAGTATCATGTCACTTCCTGTTCCTGTTCCGGAGCACGATTGTATTTTGCTGTATTTGGATACTGTGGCTCCTCGGGAAAGGAAAGCCTCAAATTAGAAGTGCCCGACTCTGTGGTATAACTCACAAATGCACAGCTTAAAGCAGAAAATCCATTAGCTAAAGAGAGGAAATCATGTCTCACTAATTTAGAACATGCTCATTTAGCCTGGAAAAGAGTTTGTTGCTCTATATAAAAAAACAAAAGCACCCTCTGTAAAGCTAGGGCATCTTATTAATCAGCATTAACTGAAGAAGTAAGAACAACTCCAGTTTTCTTTTCAGCACTGTAGCCAGGCTGACAAAGAGTCAGAGCTCTATAGAGCCGAGTATTCCTTTCACTTTGACTAGGAGTGACTTCATAGATTTCTTCACAAATAAAATTTTAACCATTAGAAGAAAAAAATATTCATAACCATCTCAAAGACATATCTTTCCATTCAGCTACTTTCAGTACTGCTCATATTTGTTTAGACTCTCTCTCCAATTAATCTTTCGGAGTTAACTAACAAACCATAAACCAAACCATAAACATGTCTATTAGATCCCATTCCTACTAGAGTGCTCAAAGAAGTTCTACCATTAATTGATGTTTCAATCTTAAACATGATCAATCTAGCTTTATTAGTTGGCTATGCACTACAGGCTTTTAAGGTGGCAGTAATTAAACTATTACTTAAAAAGCCATCACTGACCCAGCTGTCTTAGCTAATTATAGGCTAATCTCCAACCTTCCTTTTCTCTCAAAGATTCTTGAAAGAGTAGTTGTAAAACAGCTAACTGATCATCTGCAGAGGAACGGTTTATTTGAAGAGTTTCAGTCAGGTTTCAGAATTCATCACAGTACAGAAACAGCATTAGTGAAGGTTACAAATGATCTTCTTAGAGCCTCTGACAGTGGACTCATCTCTGTTCTTGTCCTGTTGGACCTCAGTGCAGCTTTTGATACTGTTGACCATAACATTTTATTACAGAGATTAGAGCTTCCTATAGGTATTAAAGGTACTGAGCTGCAGTCGGTTTGAATCATATTCATCTAATAGACTCCAGTTTCTTCATGTAAACAGGGAGTCTTCTTCACACACTGAGTTTAACTGTGGCGTTCCACAGGGTTCTGTGCTAGGTCCAATTTTATTTACTTTATACATGCTTCCCTTTATGCTTCCATTTTTAGAAAGCATTGCATACATTTTCATTGTTATGCAGATGATACCCATCTTTATCTATCCATGAAGCCAGATGACGCACATCAATTAGTTAAACTGCAGGAATGTCTTACAGACATAAAGGCCTGGATGACCTCTAATTTCCCCTGATTCAGATAAAACTAAAGTTCTTGTTCTCGGCCCCACAAATCTTAGAAACATGGTGTCTACCCAGATACTTACTCTGGATGGCATTACTTTGGCCTCCAGCAACACTGTGAGAAATCTTGGTGTCATTATTGACCAGAATATGTCCTGCACATGCACATATAAAGCAAATATATAGGACTGCTTTTTTGCATTTGCGCATTATTTCTAAAATTAGAAACATCCTTTCTCAGAGTGATACTGAAAAGCTAATTCATGCATTTATTATTTTTAGGCTGGACAATTGTAATTCATTATTATCAGGCTGTCCTATAAGCTCCCTGAAAAGCCTTCAGCTGATCCAAAATGCTGCAGCTAGAGTACTGACAGGGACTAGAAAGAGAGAGCAGATTTCAGGCCCCATCTTATCTTAAATACCTCACAGTACCATATCACCCCAATAGAGCACTTCACTCTCAGACTGCCGGCTTACTTGTGGTTCCTAGGATACTTAAGAGTAGAATGGGAGGCAGAGCCTTCAGCTTTCAGGCCCCTCTTCTGTGGAACCAGCTCCCAATTGGATTTTTTTGTCCCATCTCTCTCCGCTCAGCCCCAACCGGTTGTGGCAGATGACTGCCCCTCCCTGATGCTGGTTCTGCTGGAGGTTTCTTCCTGTTAAAAGGGAGTTTTTCCTCCCCGTTGTCACCAAGTGCTGCTCATAGGGGGTTGTTTTGATTGCTGGGCTTTCTCTGTAATTTTGACCTTACAATATAAAGCACCTTGAGACGACTGTTTATCGTGATCACCCTCTTCTTGACCTCAAGCTCTCTTTTTATTTCAAGCAGCAGCTGATGCCTCATTTTTTTAACCTCTGACACACATGATGAACAAATCCTCATTTCTAAGCTACTTTAATCTCCTATAACCCTCAGATTTGACTGCATAGGCAGAGCATACATAGACTGGAAAGAGCAAGTCTGAGTTAACTGGAGATTAGCTACATTGTTTAACAGAGTGGACTTGAACCCAGGAGTTTGAGTCTTTCCCCCTGCTAATCCCATCCTTTGTATTCCTGATCTGGACGCTGAGAAAAAGGAGAACATTCATTCCTCTCTCGTTCTCTCCGTCTGTACTGGCCGGAGTTGTGACAATTCAATCTGTTCTGTGTCTTCCTGCATGAATTATGGATGAACCTTCCAACCTCTCAATGTGGTGGGGATTTAGGCTTAATAACCCCCCGCTCATGTCACTCTCTTGGTGTGGATTTGAAAAAGGTTGTGGGAGAAAAAATATCAAGGTAATTTGGAGAGCATCAAAGCAGAGGAAATGGGGTATTATTATCCTCTAATGGCACACCACTGATTGACTCTTCCTTGCTGAAAGCCATTAAAATGGCTCATTCAGAAAGGACTGGGCCATGATTTTCTTGATAAGCAATTACTGATGCATCATTCTTTTCCAAGAAACTGAGCCATGAAATTTGACCTACAGGTCAAATAAACAGAAGATTTTTTATTATTATTATTATTATTATTATTTTCTCATTGGAGCAACAACAAACAAAAGCCTCATTTATAAACACTACACTGTTCTAAATTATTTTCAAAATACATGAAACATGTACAGTAATGTACTGTTCTTCAGTAATACAAGTAGTAAATGTTATTAAAGTTAGTTGTTATTGTTATTATTATCATGGTAATATAAAAAGTAAGCTAGAAGAAACTGTTGCAGCTTTAATTTAGTTGACAAAACATTTTCATCATAGTTTTCGTCAACGACCCTTTTTTCATGACGAAAACGAGACGATAACTAAATAAAAACCACCTAAAAGGATAAAAACGATAATGAAATTAATTGACACTTTCGTCAACGAATGAAAACGAGACTAAAATGCTTGGTGGGAAAGACATCCAATCAGAACTGAGTTAATTTTGTGACAGGGCGGGACAAGTTAGGAAAACATCCAATCAAACACACAGTTGCACAAATTTGCTCTAAACCCGGGAAGATCAAACTAGCCTGTGATTTGTTTTTACTTCCAATAGAACTAAGTTAAGTAAACAATGTCAGCAGGGAGAAAGAGCCGATGTATGGACACATTTGTCCTTTGACGTTGTGACAAACAAAACGATGTGTGAACCAAGTGGGTAAAAACACGACAAATCTTAAACGACGTCTGCAAACCAGTCACCCAGATCTCCATGCAAAGGTAAGCATTTTAATGTCATGCAGGGTAAAGTGTTTTTCCCAGTTTAGCGTTTGTGTTTAGAGAAAATCTCCACACCGTGGTGGATTAGCCTTTCCTAATCTTAGTCCTGAACACTGCCCTGTACCTTTCAGAGCGTCCTGCTGTAAAACGCTCGGATTATTTCAGTAAGGTGGTGTTAATGATCAGGTGTGTGGGAAGCAGGTGAAACGCTAATGTTAATATTATTAATAATATTCCATAACTTTTAATAAATGTTTAATTTTGTGTAAGTGTGTATAATGACTAATTCAAGGGAACTGAAGAAAAAGCATTTACATTTTACACCCTTTAAATTTTAGTCGACTAAATCGACTGTAGATTTAGTCGACTATATTATTACGACAATTCATCGACTAAAACTAAAAGTATTCAGTTGACTAAATTATGACTAAAACTAAATTACATTTTCGTCATGAGACTATGACTAAAACTAAATCAAAATTTGCTGTCAAAATTAACACTGAACTGTTGGTGTAGGTTCATGTTGACAAATGTGCTTACCAGCCAAGTTGGTGAGTGGTCGCTGGAGGCTGGAGACCTTTCACCTTCAAAGTAAAAGTTGCAGCTTTTTCTAATGTGTTGGTTGTTGCAAAGATGTAACATTTACTTTGGAAGATGAATGTTGTCCATTTCTGGTTTGCATACCACTTTTTCAAGTTTTACTACCACACAGCCAGTAGTTGGTGAATATTTGCAGATAAGTCAGCATTTTCTGTGCAATCTATGGCTGACTTAAACAGTGTGTTAGCAACTAAATGAACTGCTGGTCTCTAGGCCTGTAACTGAGGTCTAAGCTGGAGAGCATTAACTGGTAGCTTAGTGGTCCTTCCTTTCAAATATAGTCACTTTGGTTAAAAATAAATAAATAAAAGATTTAGTCAAGCAGCAGGAAGGCAATGGCAAGTATTTGTTCAGTTTGTTGCTCCTGCATGAAAGACTACATTTACAGCACATAAAGTGAAGTCTTACTCAGCTCCACCAGTCTTGGGTGACATTTAAGTCTTAAGCACCATTTGAAGTAGGTTAACCTCTAGTGGGATCTTGTGGTAGCTGATGATTTAACTCATTGATCTGTATGTGATCTCACCCTTGCCAAAATTACAGGATTTGGTCTGTGACAGAATTTCCACAGGAAAGTTGTGTAATCTTTCATGCTCGTCATTTCTAATTTGATTGAGTAGTGAATCTCATCAACCATGAAGGGGAACACTATAAGGCACTAGAGGGAAGATGAAAGTGAAAGCCTTCTCTCTGTTTCTTCTGTTTTCATACTGGCTTCCAGATAGGCTTATATTTTAGTGTTAATATGTTTTCGTGTCATATTGAAAAAAAAAATTCAACGTCATACATTTTTTAAACACAAAAGCCAAATCTGACACACAGCTGGCAAAATGAAGAAAGAAAGAAAATCTTTTTTTTTTTTTAACCAAAAAAAAAAATTCCTTAGAGATTGTTTTTGTTTAAAAAAAAAACCTCACCTTCCTCTGGAGGGGCTCTAAATTACAGCACAACCAGATAACAGGAACACAATAAGCAAATTGGGCTGCTGTTGTTACTGAGAGGGAGTGAAAAGTTTACAAACATAATCACAAACCAGTGAAGGTAATATTAAAATCACCCCACCATCTGTTAAATTAGAAGTCCTGTTTTTTGAGTAGTCATGGACAGTAAGATCAATCGATAGCACCTGGTTCTATCTCCATTATCACAATCCATACACGTGAATCAAGCACATTTTATCTTTTGATATTTATTGATTATAAAATCAGAATGTAAGAGATGGGGAAAAAAAATACTTGTTTTACATTACAGTGTAACAGGGCTTGTCTGAGTGTGCTTTTAAAATTTATTTATGTAGCACCTTTCTAGATAAAAATCACAAAGTGTTCCACAACAGTCGCATCCTTCAGTTTACATTTTTTTTGTTTTTGTTTCTTACATCCCATTAGATTAATGTATCTTAGAAATTATGGGATGCTGAGTGTTTGACCTTGTATTAGAGATTCACACAGTTCACATTTAAGCTTTTTGCATAAATGTCATGCCTGTACTATTTCTTTGTTTTATTCTATTTAATTAGAGTGTGAAAAAGCTCCTTTTGTAACCTGCAAAAGAAATTAATATGTGGTTACTTTTGGTAGAGCCACAGCTCAAATATAAAACACAAGGGCACACACTGTTTACAAAACAAGCCCTCACAGACATTTTTCTATTGTAGCTGTGTGCATGCATGTGTGTTAGGTCATTAATACAGCTATTGAACCACATAGATTTGAATGATGAATGCTGCCTCCTGTGCCATGTACGTACTGCTTTTGTGTCTGTCTCTGGAATTGACAGTGGTGTTTTTACTCGAGCCCAGCTGTGATTAGCTGAGCATTACTGCTGGCACTGTTCTCTGGGAGACAAAAACAGATAAATGTGTGCAATTATTTCTGCTTCAGCAGCTTTAGCTAAAGTACCATCTCACCTTTCTGTAAGTGAGAAACTGAAAGTCTACCTGGGGAAAATTAAAGATGATCCGTTTTCTCCCTGGCTTGTAAAATATAAGAACTGCAATGTACACTATCTGTGGGGATTTGATAAGGTTGTCGAATGACAAGTGATTCAAAAACTGCTTTTTCAGGTAATGAGTCATCGGCTTTACTACCTCACTGTCTCCAGTATGCAAACTGCATCCTATTGTCAACTGTTTACAATGTCTGCAGGCAAGCCGGTCTCACATTAAAATGTGTAATAGCTGCATTAGTCGACAGGGTAAAAAGTATTAGCTCCATAATTGTCAAATCCCTACATTTTTTTTTTTTTTTTATTGTTACTGGACTACATCAGCTTTTTTGTGACTGTCAAAATTATGTTGCTATATAGATAGAAAACCTGACCTTAAGAGTTGATTGTATGGCATCACTCAAATTAGAACAATCTGGGACTGCAGACCACGACCAAGTTCCCTCCACACCATGCATGAATTTAATCCTTGGATGTAAAAGGACCTTGCAATAGACTGGGTAGATCAGCTCCAGCCTTCCCCACTATAATAGCCCCATTTGTTCAACCGTGAATTGGACAAGTGGTCAAGAAAATGCTTCAGATATATAATGTGATAATTCTAATGTATAACTATTAGTCTTATGTTGATTTTTCTGATTAGTTTTGTATTTTTTTTTGTTTGCTTACTTACTTTTAACAGTAAAGTACTGTTTATTTTTACACCTGCTCTTTCATCTGATTTGAGCACCAAAACTAAGTTAGCTTTACAGTATAAATAAAATAAAGTCTTTCACCGTGTGTTACCCATTTGTCATAAATGTTCACTTTACTTAACTTTTTGATTGGCAGGGTGACCACCCCAAGAATGTTTAGATGAACTCCATCATAAATTCAAACTTGCACCCAATTCTGTTTTTGTGAAGTTATTAAAGATGTCTGCTGTACAATCATTCCACCCTGGAACCACAGTTCAAAGCCCAAAATTATCATGACATTTATGCCCATGATGTACGTATGCAAATATACAGGAGCTCCCGCCCAATATTTGCTTGAAAGAAATTATGTATTTCTTCCACGTGCACAATACTTAATGAATGTCTGTGTTGCTATTGTAAATATTATATTACCATATGTTGTAAGCACATTCAAGGCAAAGAAAAAGATTGCATTTAATCAGTAATATTACCTATACGACTAGAACAAAATTCCCAGACTAAAACTCCCTCGCTGCCTTTGCTTTTTTCTATCAGTGATAAAGAGGCTGGAGGAATACTCCATACACAATTTATGAAACTGCCCTTTCTTAATGCCTTGAAAGGTCAAGAAGTGGTAATTCACTAGAGAAATTACCGTTGCACACGGTAAGACTAGCGAAATAATATCAGGCATGACTGGTATGCCGAGCAGAAGAGTAGAACTGAAGCAGAATTGTTTTATGGTTCCACTTTACTATTCTCATCTGATGCTTTCTATATAATTGCTCAGCTTCTCCAGCTAAATCTGCATAGTGCAGCAATCTATCATGTGGGCAAGCTTAGAAGACGTTAGGGAGGAGAATCACTCCACAGAGGAAGCCATAAAACCTGTACATGCTTTAAATACACTGCTTAGTGTGAAACTATCTGTCCTTTATACCTGAACAAGTGGGGAAGGGACAAACTCACCCACATCTCAAAGTGAAACAAATGCAAAGGCTATTGAATAAGTAAATGTTTGACATAAATGTAAAAATATTTTGAATTTTGACATAATCTAACAGACAGTTACTTCACTGGAAAACTTGTAATGTTGACAAAGTCTGTAACCATTTGCAAATCACATTTTCAAAAAAGGTTTTGATGATGTGTAAAATGTAAATAAAAACACAATAAAAAGCATTTGCAGAATATTTTAACCCCTTAGAATTGAAAATAGTAAAAAAGACATCAGATTTTGAAACTTAATTATTTATATAATATTAACATAAATGATAATTTTAAATTTGATCAAAAATGTTCCAAAGTTGGGATAGGGGTATGATTTCCATGTGACTGCACCCCCACCCCCACCCCCAGCACTCTGTAAGAGTATTGCGTATGTTGATAGTTGCAGCTTTGAAGGCCAAATGTTTTCCCATTCTGGCTTGATATAAGGCAGGGCAGTTTAGCACTTGGCACCAGGCTGCTGGAATACATACAGACTGTAGTGAGGCACTGTCTTGCTGTAATAAGCAAGGCCTTTCTTTAAAGGTACTTTTTGAAAAAGACTTCTGCAATTAGAAAGTTCTGGTGTTGTTGTCCACCCAAGCCAGCATTACATTTTTCTATGTGTATTGCTTTTTTTCTATTTTGGATTGCTGTCTTTCAAGATGGCTTCTTATCTAATGTTTCTGTGTTCATGTTATTTGAAAACATCATCATCTGTGCTGTTTTAGCTACCCAAGTAACACAAATACTAGCTTGAAAAATGTTGGAACTTAAAACTTCTGAGATGCAATAAATAGGTAAAACTGGAGTTCTGCAGTGTGCAAGCTGTTGATTCTCTTTCCGTGTGTTTATTTGGACCCGCTACACTGCCCTGTGGTTCAAAGTGGTATTACACAAGAGCGCAGCCCAGCCCTGTTTGAACTTCAGTTCAGACAGTTTTTATCAGTCTTTTGAAAGTTTAATCCTATTTTTAAATAAAGATTTTTACTATAACTACCTTGAAAAAAGTTATCTGGATGGCAACATATGTTGCTCTAAAATTTGTGTATCATTCAGCATTACTAGGGACTTCACAGATGTGCAAGTTATTTTATGTGACCTAATATAACTTCCAATAGAACAAGTCCACCAGACCATATCGTTACAGTTATACATGCTGTAGTACCATGGTGTGGAATAGTTCAACTCACTATACATAAATAGAACCTTCAGAACCCTAATTATAATAATATGTATGAAGGAAATCCATAGTAACTACATAAGGTAGCTAAAGAGTGCACTAACCCACAAAGAAATTGAAAACTGTTTTCTGTATCTACATATTATGCTAGATAGAGAAATGCCATAGCTGTACATGCTAGTGCACATGATAAAGCACATGGAGTACGTTTTGTTGTTAGCGCTTTCTACACGATTTTTGTGAACTCATTAGAGGAAGGATACAGCGCTCTGGGACACGTTGAATGCATGATATTTAAGTGTAAATCTTCTGGTTTTATATGCAAAAAGACTTATTGCTCTATCGTATGTGGTTGCAATTTTACCGGCATTTAAAAGCAGTTGGCAGTTGGCACTCCAGCAGGTCACAAGGGTTTCTTAAGTGAACTTGGTCTCAGAGATGACAGCAGAATCAACGAACCTACATGTTTGTGTTTGTGTTTTGTTTTGTCTCTGCATGGTCAAGTTTTAACTTGTATTTGTGGATTCACTGCCACTGGTTTTCAAAAGTGTTTTTGAAACCCTTGCTGTGATTTCCTCTACAGAATCATTCCTGGGTTTAATACAGTGCTGTCTGATGTCCCAAAGATTGCAGCCTTTCAATATCTAGTTTTAGCCTCATGTTTTCTGTACAGACATTTCCCCAGATTTTCTTAATCTTAATGAAACCCCTGCATGCCTGCTATGCCAGGGAAGAGGATCACTAGAACACATCTTAAGCTGTTGCCCAAAAGCCCTGGAAGAGGAGTGTTATCTGTGGTGCCACGACCAGGTGCTGAGAGTTATTGCAGAGGCTATCAGCACAGAGATCTCTTTCAGCAGGCAACAACCTGCAAAGTGCTCTATTACTTTTGTCAAAGCTGGACAGAACCAGCAGCACACAAACCCTACAGGGGGCATCTGGCAACAGCTTGAGACTGACAGCTGAAGGTCGACACAGGGACACCATTGCTGAGACTATCCGCAGGCCTGACATGGTTCTAGTGTCAGAGGCATCGAGGCAAGTGGTCCTGGTGGAATTGAAATCCAGATGGGAGAGGCATTTGAGAGGAAGGGGGCTAAATACAAGGATCTCACAGGAGTTAATGCCAAAGCACAGGATGGAAGACCCATTGTTATCCCATCGAGGTTGGCTGCCAAGGTTCTGCCAACCAGTTACTCTACCGGTCCCTTAAGTTGCAGTGGATCAAGGGATTGGACAGCAAGAGAGCCATCAGGCACATTGTTGATGCAACAGAGAAGGCATCAAGATGGCTGTGGATCACAAGGGACCACCGATGGACCACACAAGCTACATAGATACATAATAGAGACTGATCATCTTTGGCTGGGTCACTTGGCTGAGGGTGTATGATGCTGAAAGACCTGATGACCCTGGTTACATAACATATGATGTGTTTAGGTTACATTAGGTTGGGTGTGTGTTAAAACCAATGACAGATACTGAATGTCATTGGATATGATCAACTGAATGTGGAAAACACCTCCTAATCTTTACCTCTAACCATCCTCTGGGATTCTCCTTCCCTCAAGTTTTCCAGAATAAAAAATCTCGTTGTTTTTGTCCAAATTTCAATTGAATAATATTGCTTAAATTGTTTTAAAATTAATAAATATTGATTCCACTGACATTATACATTCAGCTTTAAAGGTTATACACTGCTCAAAAAAATAAAGGGAACACTCAAATAACACATCCTAGATCTGAATGAATGAAATATTCTCATTGAATACTTTCTGTTCTGTACAAAGTTGAAAGTGCTGACAACAAAATCACACAAAAATCATCAATGGAAATTTAAATTTATTAACCAATGGAGGCCTGGATTTGGAGTCACACACAAAATGAAAGTGGAAAAACACACTACAGGCTGATCCAACTTTGATGTAATGTCCTTAAAACAGTATTGTGTGTGGCCTCCACGTGCCTGTATGACCTCCCTACAATGCCTGGGCATGCTCCTGATGAGGTGGCGGATGGTCTCCTGAGGGATCTCCTCCCAGACCTGGACTAAAGCATCCACCAACTCCTGGACAGTCTGTGGTGCAACGTGACGTTGGTGGATGGAGCAAGACATGATGTCCCAGATGTGTTCAGTCAGATTCAGGTCTGGGGAATGGGCGGGCCAGTCCACAGCTTCATTGCCTTCATCTTGCAGGAACTGCTGACACACTCCAGCCACATGAGGTCTAGCATTGTCCGGCATTAGGAGGAACCCAGGGCCAACCGCACCAGCATATGGTCTCACAAGGGGTCTGAGGATCTCATCTCGGTACCTAATGGCAGTCATGCTACCTCTGTTGAGCACATGGAGGGCTGTGTGGCCCTCCAAAGAAATGCCACCCCACACCATTACTGACCCACTGCCAAACCGGACATGCTGAAGGATGTTGCAGGCAGCAGATCGCTGTCCACGGCATCTTCAGACTCTGTCACGTCTGTCACATGTGCTCAGTGTGAACCTGCTTTCATCTGTGAGGAGCACAGGGCGCCAGTGGTGAATTTGCCAATCATGGTGTTCTCTGGCAAATGCCAGGCATCCTGCACGGTGTTGGGCTGTGAGCACAACCCCCATCTGTGGACGTCAGGCCTTCATACCATCCTCATGGAGTCGGTTTCTAACCGTTTGTGCAGACACATGCACATTTGTGGCCTGCTGGAGGTCATTTTGCAGGGCTCTGGCAGTGGTCCTCCTGTTCCTCCTTGCACAAAGGCGGAGGTAGCGGTCCTGCTGTCTCCTGGTGTACTGGCCTGTCTCCTGGTAGTGCCTCCAGCCTCTGGACACTACGCTGACAGACACAGCAAACTTTCTTGCCACAGCTCGCATTGCTGTGCCATCCTGGATGAGCTGCACTACCTGAGCCACTTGTGTGGGTTGTAGAGTCCGTCTCATGCTACCATGAATGTGAAAGCACCACCAACATTCAAACGTGACCAAAACATCAGCCAGAAAGCATAGGTACTGAGAAGTGGTCTGTGGTCCCCACCTGCAGAACCACTCCTTTATTGAGTGTGTCTTGCTAATTGCCAATAATTTCCACCTTTTGTCTATTCCATTTGCACAACAGCATGTGAAATTGATTGTCAATCAGTGTTGCTTCCTAAGTGGACAGTTTGATTTCACAGAAGTTTGATTTACTTGGAGTTATATTGTGTTGTTTAAGTGTTCCCTTTATTTTTTTGAGCAGTGTATATGTTGTATATGTGATATTTTAATCAATATTTTTCTGGCTAAACAATCAATTTCTTTTGTATGAGGATGGTCAGGAGTTATTGTGGGGAATGAATTTGGTCACCATACAAAAGCAGGCTGATGAAAATTGCAATAAAGTCAATGTTACATTATGCCATAACGCTTAGATTACACAATGAATTCCACAAAAACTAATTTGTTTGTTTTAATTGATTCATTTTTTTTTGTTTGATTTGTTTTGTTTTTTATTAAAACATTATCAGTTTTGTTTGGTAGTGTGTGGTAGCCAAATGAAACCTTTTACATGCAGGGATCCTTCTGTGTTGACAGTAATGGAGTCTGCTCTCTTTGTGTTAAAATAATTATTCACTATGTGTGTTCCCTCAGACTCATGGTGTAACTATCAGACAAAAAAAAACACAAAGTTGTTACATTCCCAAAGCTGCTCCTGGACCAGTGCCCTCCATATTCTCTGGTCCCTCATCACTTACATCCCTTACATCACATTAACTCTCTGTGTGTGTTTATAAACCCTTATTTATAGCTTTGGCTGTAGTTCTTCTAACTTCTTATTACAGGTGCTGCCAGCAAGTCATACATCTATCTTTCCCAACAACTTCTGTTCAATGCCAGCTGTGGGATCAGAGGATAGCTCGTCAACTGTAGCTTCTGTTATTCCCATTCTCACACTTCTGTTGCCTGTAGTTGCTTTTTTTGGTGCTCTCCAATGTATCACTTCTGATCTCCAAGCCAATCACAAAGTGTTTTTTTTCTCCATGGAATGCAGTCCTATATTTATGAATTTCCATATTAATGTATTCCAGTAATCCCAGCCTCAGTTTTTCTGTTTGTTTTGTTTTGTTTTCTTACATCAGTGTGTATGACAGTCACCTTTTTTCTCCTTTTTGTACCACATGATTTATGGTGCCTCCCTAATTCATGTCTAAGACAAAATATAATAGAATATTATAAAATGTCTGTATTTTTTTCCCTGATTGATATGTATAATCGTTTTATTCAAAAGCATTATTTCTTTGGAGTTAGTAAGGCAAGCAGTTTTGCTATGATGCTCTTGCTCCTGCCTCCTGTTGCTGTTCCCACATTTACAAAATGCGTAAAATGAGACAAACTCCAGTCAGCTGGTGTACCCAACTCTTATGTCCCTCTCTGCATGCATGCATGTACCCGTTGTTTGTCTGTCTTAGTAATAATCTTTTCTTGTTTTCACACTTTCACCTTTGTCATCTATAGCCAAGTGCAGTTTGTTCTTGAAGACAGGGGAGAGCTGGCTGTGTCTTTAGACCCTATCCTAAAAAATGAAAGTTAGTGGTAGGGAAGAAGATGGGAGAAAAACAGAAATGAAAAGTATGAAGTATCTTAGACAAGCCAGCAGAATCCAGTAAAATAGTCCTTTTTGGCACTATGTTTCTGGTCTAGATTTACCCACTGAGGAGATGGCAATATCACTTATGCTAGTAGGTGCATGACTTAACTAACTTCGCTTGCTGGTGTCATGACTGATCATTGAATATAAAGTGTGCATTGTTTTTGGCTCTGGCGAGTCTCTCAGATAGAAGAAGAGACTAGATTAATCAAACCTTCGCAAGCATCAAATTAGAATGTGAATTTTCAGATAAAGTGCTAGAAGATAACCTCCGTAGAGAGTGACAGGTGGAATCTGTCTTGTATAAACCTCTGGTTTTCTGTCAGGGCTGGTTGTAGCCTACTACACTCTCCTCCAAAAGTATTCGAACAGTTCCTTCATTTCTGAACTGAAAACATTTGGATTTGGCATAAAACAAATATCAATATGAGACAAAACAATAACATCTCAGCTTTTATTTCCAGGTATTTAAATCTGGATCTCATACACAGTTCAGACGTTAGCACTTTTGTTTGAACCCACCTATTTTCTTGTAAGCAAATGTATTGGAACAGATAAACATAAAATAGATTGTGATTGTGAATCAGACAATCGTTAGTTGCAAATCCTTTGCTTGCAATAACTGCATCAAGCCTGTGACCCTCTGACATCACAACTTTTGAATTCTTCTCTTGTGATGCTTTTCCAGGTTTTCACTAACAGCCTTTTCCAGTTGTCTGTTTTGGTGGCGTTACTTTCTTCAGTCTCTTCTGTAGCAGGTAAAATGCTCTATAGGCTTTAAGTCTGGTGATTGAGGACACCAGTCTACAACCTTCCACTTCCTGCCCCTGATGAGCTTCTCTGTTGTTTTGCCAGGTGTGTTTTGGATCATTCTCTTGCTGCATGATGAAGGATCTCCAAATCAGTTTGGTTGCATCTTTCTTTAAATTGACAAAATGTTTCTGTAGACTTCTGAGTTCATTGTATTGCTGAAGATTAATGAGGGGAGTGTGTGTTAGGGTGAGCAACTACAAAAAATACAGAAATAAATAGCAACTTGGGTGAGATGAAGAGTGAAGAGTGAAGGTTGAAGATGAAGACATGCGTTCTCTGAAAGAGCAACATGGTTAACACACACACACACACTCAGAGGCAGTATCTGTCCAGATACTTGCAAATGCTGCTACAATCAATGATACTGCAGCAGCAGTAAGAGAAAGACAAAAATAATCAGTGTTTAAATTTCATATTCAGTGAATACATTTTATATTCACCCTGCAGTTCACATATAAACATAATATAAGCATTTCTCCAGGGGAAAAAAAGGTTCTCCTTGGAAAGGGAGCTTATTTTCATGCTGTTGCGCTCCTTATTCAATGCAGTGCTTAGATAAAAGTACACAAGAATATAATAACAGTTCAGTTTAATTTAATTTAATTTTATGTATATAGCGCCAAATCACAACAACAGTTGCCTCAAGGCACTTTATACTGTAAGGTAAAGACCCTCAATAATACAGAGGGAACCCCAACAATCAAACAACCCCCTATGAACAAGCACTTGGTGACAGTCGGCAGTCATCTGCCACGACAGGTTGGGGGGAGGGGAGGGAGACAGGATTAAGACACACTATGGACGAGAGCAAGAGATTAATAATAACTAATGACTAAATACAAAGTGGTGTGAAAAGAGGTGAGTGAAGAAGAAACACATCATGGGTTCAGGGTCACCTGATCCAGCCCTAATTATAAGCTTTATCATAAAGGAAAGTTTTAAGCCTAATCTTAAAAGTAGAGAGGGTGTCTGTCTCCTGAATCCAAACTGGACGCTTGTTCAGCACAATAATGCACATCTACTTGAAATGAAGCTTAGGCATAAGTTCAATAAGGAAGATCTGTATTCACGCTTCTGTCTGCCTTCCTGGTTATTTGGCTGCTAATTTATTCTTCACATCGCCTCTGCTTTTCCATGCTGTCAAACTCAAAGCTGACATCATTGCTCTAGTCCAATTGTCTTTCTGCCCGCGTTCTTCAAGCCAATCAGTCTCCACATTGCATGCTTTAAATCTCACTGCTTACCTGTCATTCTTCTTTGCAGAGTCATTCGTGCAACCCACCTCCTCTCCATCTCCACCTCGCCTAAATCACTCAGTGTGCCATCCAGGCCTCCATCTTTATCTTCACCAGCTCCACAAGTGTCTAGACTGCGGGGGTCCTGCCCTAATTCCTGTCATCGCTGGGATTCCGTTCTGCTTCGATGGGCCATCAGAGTCTAATCGCCAAATAAATCAATTGAATTCTGCATATCAATAAATAATGTTCAGCTTTTCCTAATGATCTCTCCTTATTGAAATAAAGCCACACAGTGCCAGGTTTTCTCTTAGGGGCCCGCAGACAGAAAAGATGCAAATGAGGGAAAATCCTCAAATTTACAAACATTTTCTGACCAAAACAGTAATGACCTATTGTTTCATTAGAAGTGTTAGATCAGCCCAGGGAGAGAGAGAGAGCATCACAGCACATCTCACCAGTGATGGGGGCTGCTACAACAGGTAAACTGCTACTGCACAGACTTCGTGGAAGAGAGTAAAAACCAACATTCTGACTCATCTGCTCGAGTTTCAGTGGGTTATACATCTGACTGTGATTTATTTAGAATGTATTTATTTATTCTTTACAAGCAGGGAACCATATGTCTGTGCTTTATTGTCTTGCTCTGAGCTCATAGCAGAACACCTCCACACGCTCCAACTTGCAGTGTGTTTTGGACCTCTTTGTGTTTGTATTTCTGATCACGTAAGAGAGTGGGCAGTGGGACACTCTAGAGGAGGGAGTAGGCTGTTTTTTTGTGTGTGTGTGTTTTTTTCTTCTTGATTGGGTGGACAAGACACCCTGTATGGGTGGGCTGCAATAACTGTGTTCTCACAGCTGAAACCAGCCTTGTCTGGTATTCTCTTTGCTATTGGAGCGCATGTTGTCGTCAAGCCAATATCTAAAGACCTTAAGAAAAAAAGATATAGATGAAGTGGGGAAGCAATTTAAGAAGATCTCCAACTTATTTGAAGTATATTCACTGTATGGAAAATTATCTGCAAGTGCCGAGATATTATGAAACACTAAAGAAGTCTCTAAGAACTCGTAATTTTAACCTCAGCATTTCTTGTTCATTATTATTGTCATTTTTGCAACTGTTGCTATGAAGGTGTAATTAGGTACAAAAGCTGAATAAAACTAGTTTCCCATTTAACATGTCAGCAAAGTCCAAACCTTGTGCAACAATATTCTGTGGATATTCAACAATATTCAGTTACAGGAGAATGTTTGGCACAGACGAAAGTGTAGAACCTCAGGAGCTTCACTGCGTCAGGGACTGGGCAGCTTGCAGACCACTGACTCAACCATTATTTCTCCATCATACTGTATCAAATAGTACTTGAAGATAATGCGAGGCCATCTGTCCAAAAGTTGAAGCTGGCTAAGAAATGGGCCTTTCAACAGGATAATCCTGAGCACACCAACAAACCTACCAATAGATTTATTCATTTACCTTTTATGGAATTGTAAGCGGACAGTATTTCTATAGCACTTTCCTCGTTACATGGAGCTCTCGGAGTGCTATATGCCACGTTCATCCATTCACACTTCCCAGCTTGCTCTCTCTTTCACACACACAAGCACACACACACACTTACACATACAGATTATACAACAGTGCAAAACACTGTACAAGAATTTATTTCTCTCAAAGTGGGCAATACTAATTTTTGCAGCTTACTTTTTTTTACTGCAGAAAATATATACAAGCCATACACAGTATTGAAAATATTGTTCCCACCTGACTCACAGTGTGCAAACAAGGACATGAATTAAGAATAAAACAGAAATATATAAAAATACAGGTTACAGTTATGTATAAAAATATGAGGTAACAATACAAAAATATGCAGTATACAAGAATTGGGGGCCAATCCACGTGTTTGATTTGGCAGCGTTTTACACTGGATGACTTCCTGATGCAAACTCAAAAGGGATCTGTGTCTCCAGATGGAATCAAACCATAAATAAATATACCCACTGAAGTATAAGAATTAAACAAGTTCAAGACTGTGCGATCAGTAACAAACCTACATCTTTTATAACATTTGAATGTTGCCTGCATTAACCATTATTTATTGCAGTATTTGAATTGAAGTATCTGCTTCATACTGTATCTCACAGTAATGTATGGGCAGTGAAATAAGAACATGAGTGCGACCATCAAACAGATGCTTCTTTTACCATTGTCTCTTGGACCTTTTCACTGAAACAGCCTCACAATTACGCAGAGAGCTTTTCCTGCTTTTTACTCTATGATACACACACGGCTGAAAGTGATGCTCCCATTATGGGGGTTTGAGTTTCACCTTTGACAATAGAGGACCTTGAGTTTGATGTGAATGACTTCATCTTCCTCCATTAGGAACAAAAGTGAGTGCCTGCATTCAACAACATGGTTCTTCACTGACGTTTTGCAGCTCTGTGTCTCTGTGCTGTGAATCCTCACGATGCACTTCAGCCACACATCCCCATTTGCAAAATTATAACCATGGGGGGGTGGGGGGTGGGGGGGTGCAATTTCAAGTGTGCAGCTCTAATACTTTGATCTTGCTGTGTTTGTAAGTCTGCCTCTCATCCTCTGTATGTCCATCTCTGTCTCCTTTGTTTGTCTCTTCCTAATTTTTCATGAACTACTCTGAGTGTTGATCATACAGCCAAGCAAATATGTTTACTTCGCTGCACTCCAAACACCCTTGAAAAGTTTCCTATATTTCTATCCACTTTTTCTTTCATTTTCTAATATATTTTCTTCACAGAGTTACCTTAATAGCTTCATCAGATTCTAAAGAAACAGTGGCCTCAGTGGGACTGGCACATAATGCCGTTTATCATCTTCAGAACTGTGAATTTCCATAACATAGAGAGATGGAAGGAGTTATAACACTTTAGAGTAAGTCAACCTTCAAAGACAATGAATGAATAAAGGAACATTGCGTGTTCTTTTCTCTGTGCATTCATTTGTCTTTGAAGGACTTTTGAACATTTTAAACCATTAATGACTTTTATGACATTAACTGACGAGATAAACAAATGATCACTTATTCGAATAATTGTTGGCACCAAATTCTGAGCAGTCCTGAATCTGACAGGAGGAAATTTGAATTTTACTGAGCTGAAGATGTCATGTATTTAATTTAATCTATTGAGTGTGTGTGTGTGTGTGTGTGTGTGTGTGTGTGTGTGTGTGTGTGTGTGGCTTATGGCATTTAGATTAAATTAATGCTTCATTTAAACCCTGACTGAAAAAATAAAAAGGCTAAAAAGTGGGTGAAGATTTGGTGGAGCTGGTATTGCTTGACTTATTCTGGATGGAGGTTCCAGGTCATCTTTTAGTTCCTCCACCAAATTAAAAATAGTGTGCCTTGTCAAAACCTCTCTTTGGTTTTGGTTCAAATTCTCTCACTTTTATCACTTCAATTCTCAGTTTTATTTATACAGCGCCAAATCACAACATTCATCTCCAGGCACTTTATATTATAAGATAAAGACTATACAATAATTACAGAGAAAACTTGGTGACAGTGGGAAGGAAAAACTCCCTTTGAACAGGAAGAACCCTCCGGCAGAACCAGGCTCAGGAAGGGGCAGTCATCTGCCATGACCAGTTGGGGCTGAGGGGGGAGAGACAGGACAAAAGGCACACTGTGGAAGAGAGCCAGAGATTAATCATTTCTGCCGCTTGTATTCCCGATCTTATTCTTTCAGTCACTACCCAAAGCTTGTGACCATAGGTGAGGGTAGGAACCTCAGCTCCCTCTTCACCACAACAGATCGGGGCTGCGTCTGCATCACTGCAGACGCAGCCCCGATCCATCTGTCGATCTCCCATCACTCGTGAACAAGACCCCGAGATACTTAAACTCCTCCACTTGGGGATTTACTTTCCGTCTTTAGTAAATCCCGAGCATGTTCTTTGGGGGTTTAGTCTTAAACACACTAATGCCAAATGCAGCTGCTTCTTAATTTTCAGGTTGTTATTAAGGTAAGACAAATAGATCCACATAATATAAAGATAAAGCTTATTTTGCTCATGGCAAAAACACGAGTTGATCATTTAGAAATAGGAAGCCATTTAGAATGCTAAACCATGTTTAATTTTGCAGTGTCCACAGTGTGCCCCACCTCTCTCCTCTCACCTTATGATGGCTGGGACAGGCTCTGACTTGGCCAAGTCTGCCTTAAATAAATAATAAATATATTTCAGTTTTTGTGATGCTATTCTATTGTTAATGTATTTCAGTTTTTGTCTTGATTTTATTATTATTATTACAGTTTCATCAGTGAGGGTACAAGCTACTGAACCATGTGGTGTACTTAGTTTTTCACACACTGCTTCTGCACTTTGGCTTAATTTTTGTTAAATAACTAATGACAGTGCAATATGTTCTCTTTTTCATCTGAGGGTGCATTTACTTAATTTTAAGATCCTGCAAGGATCACATGATTTTTTTTTTTCTTTAAAAACATCTTGATGTGTAAAACCTTAGATTGGAAGGAGTGTGTACTTTCTTTTTACTGCAACTGCATAAAAACAATTGTTTAAACCCCACAATAAATAAAAAAGAACTGGTAAAAATAGGATCCATGTGATAAGTTTAAAGATGCAGTATACACACAAAGGTACAACAATGAGTCTCTAAATATACTTTTTGTCCCCACAGGTTTAGTCCTTGTGATGCAACTGATGTGTACAATCATTCAAGTGCCCTTTCTCTATGTGGAGGACCTGGTGCACTTACCTTCAGCTAAATGAGGTAAATTAAATGTTGGACATTTGAGAATCAGTACAATTAATTATCAAACCAAAAATTCACTTCTCAGTCATGAATAACCCCTCATTACTCACTTTAGACAGTGTGTACACCTCATGTGCTTCAATAACAGATCATGAAGAGCTCTTAATGAATGAATAAAAGTGCAGTCAAACCTTTATTCAACACCACTTGTGGCTGCAGGTGAGAAAACCAGGGTTTAAAAATAGCAGAATTAATAGATTTTTTTTTCTCCTATAGTAAATTCTGCAATATGAAACAGATTATTCAGTATGTACAGTAAGAGATGTTTCTCACATTGTTACATTTTCATAAGATCTACAAGTTACCACCTACATTTTAAACCCCAGAGTGAGTGTGATTTACAGTACAGGTCTTTGACATGTGGCTGTGTTCGCTCTCCGGCTGTCAACATATTTGAAAAAGCAGCTGCAGTGCAGGGCAGTAGATCTTTTCATCAAAGGTGATGTGAATCCTCACTGGGCACGTGACACAAGTAGCGACAGGCTTGCAGACTCAGAGAGAGACAAGCCGATTAAATAACATGTTCAGAAAATCAAATTCATGCGAGATTGAGCAAAAGTATCGCGGCTGTTTCTCGATTTCAAATGCTTTTAACCACCGTCTGGTTGGCTGTTTTCATTCGCATACATATCAACAGTTGGTGGCCTCCTCCACCTAGTAGGAGGATTTAATGAAGGTTGTTTCACCCTGCTGAGTGGAAGCAGTACTGTAAAATGTATTCTCATGTTTTGGATAAAACTTTTGTTTTCATGAGTTGTTTCAGTTTAGGGAAATGATTTTTTTTAAAACCACCTGCTTACAGCAGGAAGCATATGTTACAAAGCTGTTTTTGCTAGCTTGTCAAAGTTTTACTGCCAGAGGTTTCACATGCACTTCTTCACAAAACACCAAGATGTCGGCACGATCTCTGTTGCTCCGTTTAACACTGATTACAGTGGACAATAACAGCCTACCAGGGAGAAGAACGTAGAAGAGGGTGCTTTGTGATACGTATGGCCCTAAAAACAACTGATAAGGGCCACTCAGTGGGTTCATAACATTTGTGCAGTTTTTTGTTGTTGTTGTTATTTTTTACTTTTTTCATAAAAGTGGTGCATTATTAGTTATTGTAAAAATTCTATTCAGTTAATGCATTTATATATTTTTTTACATCTTTATTAACTCACTTTTGCTTTATTTTTAAAAAAATTCCAATTCTGCTTACGCTGCTTTTAGACACT
This sequence comes from Archocentrus centrarchus, assembly GCF_007364275.1. NCBI lineage: Eukaryota > Metazoa > Chordata > Actinopteri > Cichliformes > Cichlidae > Archocentrus > Archocentrus centrarchus. The sequence goes on along the minus strand of NC_044359.1, from coordinate 7,522,120 downwards.
TACTATCTCCGTGTTTACAGAGAGACCAAGTAATGATACACATACAGTGTATCACCCATGGGTGAGTGTGTCCAAACGTTTGACTGGTACTGTATGCAAACATATATTAATTCCATCTGGGAAAATTCCCATCAAATCCTCCTTTTTTTTTTTTTTTTTTACTTGAGCTGCCATCTTTACGGGCTCATCAAAATCCTCCTTTTCTTTTTGATTAAGCATGGGAATGAAACTCACAGTATCTTTTTTTTTTTTTCCTCATGGAGCTTCTTTTGCATTTAACAGCTTTAGATCCCCATCTGCATGAAACCACATTAGGCAGAAATATGAAGTGCTCAGGCGCAGGAAGATATGGTCAAAATGAATTCATGAATATGGGAATTCTCCCTTTCTGCCTTCTTCTCTCTCTGCCTTTATTTCCTTTGTGACTTTTCTCATGAAAAATGAGCAAAGTGATCGTTTCCATATTGATTGGCAAGAAACGATTTTACTACTTATTCCAGCGGCTTTCATGGGCTTTCTGAAATTACTTTATGGAATCTATGCTACAGATACAAGGATCCGTACTGCTCTATCAAAAGCATTTTCACAAAGCCTTCTTCATTTGTGGTCCTCTGTATTTCTCAATGATGTGATTTTTTTTTCTCTTTTTTTTGTGCATAGTAAAGTGAGTTTCTTGCTTCAGTGCTGCAGTCGGTGCAATGACATTTCAAGGAACCACTGCGTTGACCAATGATGACCCTTCTTTTCAAAATGCTATATTTTTCTGTAACAAGAGACAAGAGAAAATCTTGTTTCAACTATGAGAATTGATTTATTCTGTAAAATATAAGAGTCTATATAAAACATCCTACAATATAGTACTACTGCATTTCTTAAGCCTGTGGTATATAGCTATAACATATCAAACATAATAGCTAATGGTCTCAATTACCATGCAACAGTATATTTATTTTAAAAGAAGTTCTATTTAAAAATAGTTGTTTGTTGTGACAACTCAGTCTTTGTAAAAAAAAAAAAAATGTTCTTATTTCCAGGTGTCAAATATTGCTTGCTAGTATCTCAGAGATAAGAAACCATGAGAATCTGACAAATTGCCCTTTTGGCATCAGTGTCAAAATAAGATAATTGTTTCCTCACATATGGATGCTTCTTAAATACTTCTTGGCATCTCAGTGGATAACTACAGGCTCGTGCTGCATTCATTTCATGAAATGGCATATTTTAACCCAATTATAATCATGATTTCCCTGAGTCAAATCTAGTAGTTTAAATGCAATTAAAATGCAAGTGAAAACAAATCAGCAAGTGAATTAAAGTGAAAAACGCAAACAGGCAAGAGGTCCAGGGTTCAAATCCCAGATGATCCCCCACTCATCACAGTTGGTTCGTACATTGCGGCAAGGAGTGGGAGACAAGATGAGGTAAACGAATGTATTTATTATTTATTTTTTAAATAACATAAAGAACATCTTTAACAATAAGTCAGTAGTGTCAGTAAACTATGTGGATGAGTGGCAGTATATGCATAAGGCAAAAGAGCATGCTGTAGCCAGGTTAGCCAGAGTTTGGGAGCCAGAGTCAGAGTCAGTGAGTCAGACAGGAAGAGAGTTTTTATTGGCCAGCTCACTGCAGCCACTACAGCTCATGCAGCCGGTTACCTCAAATTAACTCCTGTTGCACAAAACAAAACACCTAGTGCCCGGATGTGCTCTCCTCACATGAACGATGGTATCCTGGCTGACAAATACTTGACTTCACCGACCTCCAAATGTGGATATGTCACACTTCAAAACAGCACTGTTATCTCTCTGTGTACAATACTTCTGCCAACAGTGCATCAAGACACCGACGCTAAGGGGCACTTGCTTGTATTTCCTGCAACACCAGTGTTGTATGTCAGAATAACAGTATTAAGTGAGTTTGGATGAGGCAGGTTTCGGAGTAAGGGGATTCCCAATTGAAAAGTGTCCCCTCACTCTCACGCCTGACTCTACAGACTGTTTTAACGCCTCCCAGGCTCCTATTTTAGTTTTCTTGGAGTCAACCATCTTTTCCCAAAGTGGGCAAAAAACACTGACAATAGCTAATATGGGCTCAAACCACTTTTTGTTACTGTAGGTGGGAATCACAAATCCAGAAAACTGTAATCAATGTGGTCCCTATGGATCTGTGCCCTTCCCTCTGCCTCTATTCATTGCACAGTACAGGGAAAAGATTTGTCTCAGGCCAATCACCAGTCAGCTTATTGATAATGCAGTAGATTATTGGACCCGACTGATGACATACCTTTATAGAGTGCGTCCTCAGCACCAACTTGTTCCAGTTTAGCCTTTGCGCTGTATTGACTGCCTGAACAATGGAGCTTTCACTGTCACATGTAACTTTATCAATGAGTCTGACCAGGACCAGGCAGAAATCAAGTAATTGATAATAAATTAGACTCTGGACGATTCTGTTTTGGCCCTATAGGTTACACAAAGCAGTCAGCGTGTCAAACCTGGATTGGATTGACATTGGAGTGGATTCTCAAGTGGACTTGCGAAATGTGGGCCATTGGTTTGAAGTAAATATTTTATGAGCATGAAAACAGTTAACAGCTCTCATGAAGTGTTTCAACACAGGAGGCTTTCATTAGTCATGCTCAAACTAATAAAGTCAGGCTGTGTTTAAAACACAAAAAAAACTCTATAAACTCATTGTAGATGTGTGATGGTTGCTGTGTGGCTGGCGAGGTAGGACCCAGAACGCAGGAACTTAAACATAGTCTTACTGAAGAATAACACTGGACACAGTAGCTGCGGTTATACTGGGGTTGGTCAGGAACAGGAAGACAGGCAGCAGGGAGAAACATTGAGACAACAACACAACACAGACTGAGGACTTAAATACAGACACAGAGACACAGCTGGGAATAATTAAACAGGACAAGACCAGGAATTAAATTAAATATAAGGCAGATGAGACTACGAATGACAAAGTAAAACAGGAAACAAGCAGGCACGGGACAGAGACGCGGACTAGTCACAACTCTGGGAATAAAACTCAATACAAAAAGACACAAGGCAAGGGACATGACAGAGGGACAAATCAGACACTAGAACACAGAGACGCAGGGGAGACAGGAATAAAGGGAACCAGGAAGTCAATATAAATAACCATAACTAGCAAAATACAGAACACTAAACAAACTAAGAATCTAAAGAAGCAATCTTATAAACAGAACAAAACAGAACCAAGAAACAAACCACAAGATGCTGAGCACATGGTCCAGGACCGTGACAGATGTTTCATGGTGGAAAAACTATAACTCTTTCTCTTTTTTGTTCAACAGATGCAGTTTTTAGTTTGTTTCTTTTTTTTCTTTTCAGTTGCTATATTGTGTCAAGCACCTAAAGTGATCAAAAGATCTTCCCCAGTTAAATATTTTGATATTCTGGGATGTAAGTGTGTTGGCTTACTTGCAGATGCCCTGCATAACTATATTAACTATCTTATATTTGTCCCATATACTCTGTACAAAAGATGAATGTAGTTCACACCATGTCACCTATTGGCACCCATTTGGAGCATTTTGGTTGTTGCCATTTTTGTTTTTTTGTTTTTTTAAGTAGACATGATGGCAAAGAATCTTACTAAAACAAACCCTGGGTTACAATCTATTTTACACTACATGAGAACGTAATTTACAAAATAAACATTATAGTGTAATAACTAAGACTTTAATTTAGCAATTCAGACCATATATCAGTCAGGAAAGCAGCCTTCTGTCATAAATCATGACAGGAGTAGGTTTTTGTCTCGTGTACTTGGTCCATCCATCATCCATCCACATACACACACTTGCATACATAAATCACTTATCCACTTCAGGGACATCCCAACTCTCACTGGGTAACAGGCAGGGTACATCCTGATAGGTTACTAGTCTGCTGCAGGTGATACAATTGAGCTTCTTTTTTTAAAGCCAGGAGTCACACTAAGTCACATCCTGCTGGCCATTAGAAAGAATTAATTTTTAAGGCACTTGGTATTGGCTGCACATTTCAGAGCTGGAGACTGTCTGCCTTCTATATATAATCAGTAATTTGTCCATTAAATATAAGGCTACATCCTGACTCAGCACAAACACTGGGAACTTGGGAGAAAACTGGCCTTTACCTGTCCAACGTCTCTGTCTGATGGTTGTCAGCCAATCTTTGGTAACCTTTTGAAGCGCTTAGGCAGATTTTATTACCTTTTGACTGAAGATGAGAGAGAGAGAGTCGTTATTCACAGTGCCAGGTGTGTTTTTAAATTTGTGTCCTCTTTCAGAGTTTTCAGCACATTTTGAAGGAACAAGGGGGAAAAAAACAACTTCAAACTCCAACATGAAAAGCCCTGCATCACTTTGAATGAACAACGCGGAGCTGTTCAATATGACAGATGGAACAACCATAGACAGCACTTTACTTCCACAGCTGCATCCTCTTCAATAAAATGCAAAAATAAACCTCTGATGGAAGAGAGTGACAGAGTTGCAGAAAACAAATGATGTCAGATTTAGAATTGTGGTCAAAATGTACCCAGGTGTCCCTTTAGGGTCTCTCCTGTTGACTCAGATCTTAATTGCAGCTACATTTGCTTTATTTATTGACAAATCTGTGAAGGGAGCACAGACTGTAACTGTTATAGCTAATTCTTTATGTCTGTATTATGGACACGTGTCTACCTTCTGCCAAAGTTCTGACAATATGTTTTAGTTCAGCCTCCATATACACATCGCATTGTATGTATTTACCACGCAGTGTGTAATCTGGCTGCAGAAGTGTAGGTGATCCTGCTGTCTGTGCTGTAGTTTCATGTGTATCTGAGTGTTTCCTGTTGTGTGTTAGCATGTAGCCTGGCCAGTCCTAGCATGGTCCCGGGCTGTGATAAAGGGCCAGCTGCCACCTCAGCTTTCTGCCATATGGAGGCGAACCAAGACTGCTCCTGGATGGAGAGATTAGAGAATAAATGATGAGAGCCAGAGGAGCTCTGAAAGAAAAGACGTGAATCGCAACCGACAACCACTATGGGAAGAAATAAGTAAAAGTCAGGAGGTAATTGACAGACAGTGATGGGACTGATGTTGCATCAGCAAAAGCTGCATTGTGAATTTGTAATTATGCATTGATACAGAGGCTGTAAATAACAAGCTTGTCTCTAGAGGCCTAGATTTATGCAAATGTTTATTTGATACATTTAAGGCTGCAACATACTGAGCAGCCTCTGCAGTACTGTTTTAATTCATTCTGATAACATAGCACACAGAACACTGCATCATCGAGTAAAAGAGTTCTGTGTATATGTTCAAAGGTTGTTAGCTGCAGATGATTAAGAGCAAATGATCAAGATTGCTGAAAGGTCTAGACTGCGTCACTCTCACATCCACGTATTTTCACCAAAGAAAGACCAGCTGGCACAAGTACAGAGCCTTAAAATTACTAGCCCTGATGTTTGAACCAGCACCACAATTATGCTATGGAAGGGGTATATTTTTCTTGCAGTAGCCAAGGATTCGTACATGCAGCCTGCAGATTCTGGCAGCCCAGTCCAGAGCTTTTGCCTTTTAGGTTTTCAAACCTATCAAAATGTAAGTGATTCCTAAACACTTATTGCAAAAAACTTTTGTTAAACCCCTCAAATTAAAGCCGAAAGTCTGCATTTCAATCACATCTCAATTGATTTTAAAATCCAGTGCGGTGGCATACAGAGGCAAGATTACAAAAAAAATGTTTCTCTCTTGATATTGATGGACATGACTGTTTTAACATGAGCATGACTGGACCAACATAAAGTAACTATTCAAGGAAATGCAGTTTATTTGGCATGTCATTCAGTGCTTCTTTCATTGTTCAGTTGCAACAACAACAATTGCAAGCATTTTTTTCCCCCCTGGATTATCAAACATGTTTGCCTGCTGACTTAAATTCACATCTTCCAGCTTTGCTATGAGAAACATGTTAGTTGAAATAAAAACACAAGTTGGGGAGATGGTAATATTACTGTATGTGTTAGCTTTGTATTTAGTTAGCCAACCGCATAGCTTCTACAGAAAGTCAAGAAGTACAAGGACATGCATGCATTGCAAGCAGACAGCAATATAACAGTTCCTGCTCCATTTATGCTTGTTTCTTTTCTTTGATATAAAACAAGAGAGTAGTGGCAAACTGCAGGTTCTGTTTTATATATATAGATTTATCTGATTTATCTGATTTATCTTGTAGGGCACTTTGTTAACCTGTTTCTTTCAGCTCTGCCCCTTGCCTTGCCAGTACAGAAGAAATAATTCAGGACATCAAGAAACTCAACGTAATTCAAATTAATCAAGTTTTTAAAAACATTTTGGTTTGCATTCTGCTGATTATGAGGGTCAGGTGGAAGGCACTTTTTCATGGAATGACCCACAATGTGGAAAAGTTTCTATGCACAATTATTTTAGCATTTTTAATGAAGCTATGCAAAATTTCACCTTCATACTATGAATATTTTCTGAGTTATAGGCCATTGAATTGCACAGGGGTGCGTCAAAATTTTAATTTGCCTTGATTTTTCCAGCATTTTGAACCCTCATAACTTATTAAGCACAGGACAGAATGTTTCACGGTTGAAAAACACATTTAAACTGTCAAAAAACAGCCAAATAAACTTCACATGCACTCCCAATGTCATTTAATATCTATAATGAAGAATAGAAACAAGTATTTGGTATTGTAGATGTTTGATCTCTTTTGGTTTTTTGGTTAGAGAAAACTTCAACAAGTGCATTTTGGGTCACCTTTAAAGGATCGTATCACTGACTGGGATAGGTGGCTGCCCAAAACAAGTTATAGCATATGAAAGGTCCACTGTTTACCTACTATTCTGCCATTTTGATATCAAGCTCATCTGTCTGCTGTGATTCCTACTGCGTCAAAATATTTTTTCAATATTTTAATACCCACCAAAAGTTACATTTGAGATTCTATTTGCTAAAACAACATCTGAAAAAGGTCCCTCTGATGCTGATGCAGGAAAAGGCCACATTTGTCCAATAATTTATTGTTCATTAAGTTTTTTGGAGACAGAATGCTAACCTAAGTGTTACAGGCTGGTGGGTTTGGTTTTCTTTATATTTTACATTGCCCTCGAAGCTTCAGATTCACATGCAGTCAACAAGTTCTTGGCTGAGCACTGGCTGTTTAGAGCCAAGCAAAGATTTGTTTGTAGGACATAGAAAAACATTATTTTTCTTTTATTGTTTCATTTTGCAATCTAGCAATGGCAGCACATTATGCCAGAGAGCATTACTTTAATTGGACCATCATAGAGAGATGTATGAGTGGGTGTGTATGTCAGCTGGTCATTGCTATAATGGAATGGAGATATCTTTTTAGAGCCATCGGATTGCAGTGTTTAAGTGGCTGCTATTTTCTGGCTGATGTTTGCTGCCATGTAAAAAGCTTCATTTAACTGATGGACACAAAAGCAATGTTCTGCTGAGTATTCAGTTTCCTCATTTAATCCTGTGCTTCGCCTGTGATTGGTAGATCCATAGTAAGCTGCCAGCATCAGCTTGTTGTAGTTTTAGTGTGTTTTATAAGACATGAAACCTCCAATTTTGCTTTCTGCATTAAACTACAATTCATAAAATGTGTTCTGTTCTGAACAGAGAGCCTGGTTCCAAATGTCTTTACCCAACAAAGCTTTCTTTTTTCATCCACCCATTCGACTGTCATTTTTAGAATGATGGTGGGACTACTAGAGTAGCTTTGCACAATTTACTATCTAAAATAATCCTCATTTATCTTAAACTGGGCCTTATACTGGGTCTCAGTTCATCTACTGTGTATAGTCACTGTGACACCACTCACAGTGGACTCTGTATTTTAGACAGATTTATTGTCATTATGCGATTGATACACACAATGAAATTAGCTTGTGCAACCACTAAAAGATCAGTGCTCACATGCACACACTCACTGCAACCACACTAAAGCACACATAAATATATTAAAAGCACAAATAATTAGAAACATCAGGCATCACATTTTGCACATTGCATATTCCTGTGAAGTGCAGTTGTGCTAGGTAGGGGGTAGGAGGGTTATCTCGTTATTCAGTTCTGTTATGGCCCTGGGGATGAAACTGTTCCGTAGTCTGGAGGTGTGTGCAGGGCTCAGAAGCACCTGCCAGAAGGAAGCAGGGTGAAGAGATGATTAGCAGGATGAGTCTTGTCCTTCAGTGTTCGTAGAAAGTGAAGCCATTGCTGTGATTTCTTGACTAGGGAGGTGGTATTCCTTTCCCATTTCAGGTCCTCTGAGAGCCCAATCCCCAGGACCTTAAAACAGGAGACCATCTCCACTTCCTCACTGTTCATGAGAGGTTGAGGGTTTGCCTTTCATCATTTGAAGTCCACAATCTTTGGTTTTCCTGACATTCAGGTGTAGGTGGTTTTCATTAAACCATCCTGTCAATCTGTCAACCTCATTCCTGTAGGCGCTTTCATTGTTGTTGGTGATTTGTCCTATCACTGTTGTGTCATCTGCAAATTTTATTATTGTATTCAAAGGCTGGGAGGAGGTGCAATCATATGTGTAGATGTTATAGAGCAAGGGACTCAGTACACAGCCTACTGAGGGACAAGCTTGGAGATTGGTGATGACCCAGTCTCAGTCTGTGAGCAATTAGTTAAAAAATCCTTGATCCAGGGTTATTATAGTTAACAAAAACTAACGAAATAACGAAAACTGAAATTGAAAAAACATTGTCGTTAACTGAAATAAATAAAAACTATAATTAAAAGGAAAAAACGATAACTAATTAAAACTGAATTGTGAGTTTACAAAACTAACTAAAACTAACTGAAATTATCGATAAACTGACTTTCATTTTTTTTTTTTTTTTTTAAGCCTTGTGGATTGACATGAAATATTTTTTCCGCTCTCCAAGTTTAAGCTGGGAGCGCCACAGGACAACTGTGTGAGTGCGTGCACATGTGCGTGCGCTCACCGCACTGGTCCGCAAGTAATGGCTGCGGTCTGCCGAGAAAGCGGCAGAGTCCCGTATGGAGGTTCTTTGAGTACAAGAGCACAGAGAGAATCGAAAGTCTTGTTGTGGATGATGAAAAATGTGCGGAACATTTCTCAGTCAGGAAAAACCAGCAACATCAAAGTCCAGCTGAGAAGCGCACGGCTACAGAAACCGCTCTGATCCTACGAGGTAACCTGGCCTGCGCCTCTGGAGAAACCGGACTACTTGTCGGGTCCATGCAGCCCAGAACGTTGTGACTAAACTGTTGCGTCCTTGTGCGTTTCCGGCTACTTTATCAGTGAGAAAATAACAATCAGGAATAATAATCAAAGCATCAATATAAGGACTCACAACTGTCAGCAAATTCCTGGTAGGAGACTGCTGAAACTATCAGGATGGACGTGAAGGAATGAAGAAAGTGAAAAAAAAAAGAAAAAAAAAAAAAACAACAACAGGGACAAAAATGTTTGCAGCCAAAAAACTGAGCACAAAGAGCGAGGACCAAAAAAGAAGTCCCAGCCTGCACCGCATATAAAACACCTGCACACGACCACAAGGTAATTAACACACACAATCCAGCTTCACAAGCATAAATGTGGACATGAGGTCGGACACTTCGCCGCAAAGACCCTGCAAGTTTAATTAGCGAGCATCTAACCAAGCGAGCTCCAAAACAGAAGCAGCTTCAGGTGGTGAGAACATCAGGATGCAGCTGGATTTGAGCTTTGACTCCTTCAAAGAGTTTGTTTTTGTCAAACACCACATGTAGGTGTTGTTAATCTGCTGCACTGATGCTGAAGTTTATTGTGGAGTTTATTGTAGAGTTTATTGAGTTTGGGAATTCATGTTTTTCTTTGTTTCTCCCTGTTGATGTTCATGTGTGTCCTTAATATTACACACATTTAGCATGTCTTGTGAACAGCTGGTTGTTGAATATATTTCTTTAAACGGTATCTTTTGTCAAGTTTTCATTACACAATAGTCACTTTTGCACCTTGAATCTTGCACCTGATTAGGTATGAAAATACTAAAACTAATACTGAAACTAACTGAAACTAAGCATGAAACCAAAAATAAAAACTAATAAAAATGAGAAAAACCACTCTGAAAACTAATTAAAACTAACTGAATTAGAGAAAAAAAAGTAAAAAATAACTAAAAGTAAACTATAATGTTAAATCCAAAACTATTGTAACCCTGCCTTGATCCACACACACAGGCTGTGGCTGAGGCCCAGATCGAGGAGTTAGGTGATCAGCCGGTTAGGGACGATGGTATTAAATGCAGAGCTGTAATCAGTGAACAGAAGCCTCACATATGTGTCCTTCTTATCCAGGTGCTTCAGTGTTGTTTGGAGGGCTGTGATGATAGCACCCACAGTAGACCGGCTTTCCCTGTAAGCATACTGGTGCTGGTCCAGGCAAGGAGGGAGAGCAGCCTTGACACGCTTTGCCACCAGCCTCTCAAAGCACTTGGCAATAATGTGAGGCAGTGCCACTGGTCTATGATCATTTGAAGTGCTTATGTTGCTTTGCTTGGGCACTGGAATGATGGTTGTTGTTTTTAGACAGGTTGGTACAGTCCCCTTGGCTAGAGACATATTAAAAATGTCTGTGAAGACATCTGCAAGCTGGAATGTGCATTCTTTGAGCACTCTTCCTGGGATGGTGTCTGGTCGCTCTGCCTTCTTTGCATTCACAGACCTGAGGATGTATCTCACTTCTTTCATTGTTACCAAGGGTGTGTGGTCTGTAGTAGCAGGGGAAAGAGCAGCTCCATTGTCTCAAAGGGGGAATAGAAATGGTTAAGCTCTGCCACTAAGGAGGCATTGATGTTTGTGGGTGCATCACAACTTCACCCATAGTTGGTGATCTGTTCTATGCCTTGCCACATTTGTGTTGGGTTTCTGTTGGTGAAGTGGTCCTCAGTCTTCTCCTTATACATGGTTTTGGCCTGTTTGATGCCCTTCTTCAAGTTGTGCCTGGCTCTGCTGTACTGTACTCTGTCTCCTGACTTGAAGGCAGTGTTGCTCTCCTTCAGAAGAGCCTGAACCTCCCCAGTCATCCAGGGTTTCTGATTTGGGGGATCCTGACTCGGGTGTTGATGGTGATGTTTTCAGCACAGGTCCTGATGTAACAGTGGACAGCAGAGGCATATTCATCCACATCTTGACTCAAAAACAAATCCCAGATTGTCTGCTCAAAGCAGTCCGGGAGCTGTAGGGATGCATCTTCAGGCCACTTCCTGACAGATTTAATTATGAGTTCCTGTTTTTTAATGATATGTGGGAGATATGCCGGAATCAGGGATAGTGACAGGTGATCAGACTGGCCTACGTGTGTGAGGGTTGAGGCTCTGTATCCCTTTTTGATATTAGAGTAGACACAGTCGAGACTATTGTTTCCCCTATTTGTGCATTTTACATGTTGGTCAAAGCTAGGCAGCACAATCTTGAGATTGACATGGTTAAAATCACCAGCCACAATAAAAACACCCTCTGGATAAGAGTCCTGTTTGTTCATAGCTGCCAGTAGGTTGGTGGTACGTAGACTGCGGTTACCGCAGTAATGGAGAATTTGGGTGGTAAGTAGAATAGTCTACATTAACTGCTAACAGCTCTACATCAGGTGAACAGTGCTTATCGATGACAGTGGAGTTTGTACACCAGCTCTTGTTAACATACACACACAGTCCGCCTCCTCGGCTCTTACCAGAGTCCTCAGTTCTGTCGCCGCGATGGAGTGAGCGACCTTCAAACTCCACTGCTGCATCTGGGATCCCAGAGTGGAGCCAGCTTTCCATTATGACAATGATGGAGCTATCTCATATAGTTGACCGGGTTGATATTTCCAGGTTTATCTCATCCATCTTGTTCCTTAGGGACCTGGCATTTGGGACATAGAGACTAGGCAGTGGAGGTCTATTCAGAGCCCTCTTTAGCCTAGCCAGAATGCCAGACCTGCAGCCCCGCTTCTGTTTACGTTCTCTTCTCTGTCTTCGGGGTTTGAGGACCCTCAGGAAGTGAAGTCGCTGCTGAGCCTTCTTGATAACAGCTGTGATCTTATCTGACCAAGAAAGATCAGCAGAGATGAGGACACCGAGAAACCTGAAGGTGTGGACCCTTCGTTGAGGGGGCTGGGTCAGTCCTGTGTTTCCTGAAGTTGATGATGATCTCTTTGGTTTTCATGGTGTTCAGTGTCAGGTTGTTCTTTGAACACCAGGCTGTCAACTTCAGGATCTCCTCTCTGTAGGCTGGCCCATCTCCCCTTGAGATGAGTCCGACCACTGTGGTGTCGTCAGCAGATTTGATGATGAGGTTGTTTTCGTGGGCCGGACTGCAGTCATGGGTGTAGAGGCAGTACAGGAGGGGACTCAGCACACAGCCCTGTGGGGAGCCAGGGCCTTGTCCAATGGCTTGTTTGTCCTAAACAAGCCATTTTAACACCTGCCCCTTTAAGAACACCTGAGCATGGAGCCAAGGGGAAGTAAGGGGTGGCCATGGCTACCACAGATTAAAGTCTGACCTACCCCCTCAGTCCATCCACAACGAATGATGAAGCAACAAATATTTATCAATGGCAGCTTGCTGAGAGAGACATATTCTGACCTCTTATTCAAGCAAACTCACACTAGGCTGTCCTTACCATGCCAGACTGTGTTTGACCTCAAAAGTCCAGGTTGTTTGTATGATCACTGCATTCAGTGCACAATTACAGTTAAGCACAGCATGCTGCTGGCCCACTTGTAAAAACGGGAACGGGTCATCGCAATGCGAACGCGGCTCTCCAATGCTTCCTCAAAGACAGCTGCCTCTGTCCTCTCATGTATTTGTTAATTATTTAACAATATGATTTCCACAATGTGTCACTGCTTCCCTAATTAAGCCACAAAACACACAAAATCAAGAGCTAGTTTGTGCATGAAAGAGGGGTTGAGATGCTGAGACAAACTGAAGCATAGCAGGCCCAGATGTCCAGATCGTTAACTGCAGTGTGAACTCGGGCCAGCTGGGCAGTGGGGACAATCATGTAGTTTTAAAATCTCTTTTTAGCCTTGTTGAAAAAGCTGAGCTGGTTTCTAATGAGATTAGATGTTTCACTCACAGTCTGTTTTGTGCCAATAGAAGAAATCAGTCACTGAATCGAACCTTCTGGCTTAACCATGAACTTGTCCATTTGATTAATAATGTAGTATTTCAGTTATACATTTCTTACATCCCAGTACCTATTTCAGTAACTTCAGTGCAAAGCTAAAGCATGCTGACATCAGCATAGTAATATACAGACATTACAAAATGAATGGCACATTTCAGAATGTTCCTATTTAAAATTAAAATATATTAATAATCCAGGTCCTTGAGTAAAGTGTTCAATTCATTTTAACAGTACAGCACATTATCATGGACCCCCAGGGTGACCTTAATTCCACAGTCATTCCCATTTGCAATTCAGAGATAAAATTCCATGCCTTTTCACAGAGAAGATACAAAATGACCTTCATTACTCAGCAAACCTATTTAGAAACCACAAAATAACCTCTATTCTACAGCAAAACCCATCCGAGTTCTACTGATAGAACTTAAGTCTTTTAAAACAGTACAAGGCTCAGCTCTGGACAGACAGGACGACCTTCACTTCACATTAAAACTCTACAGCCAGGCAGAAAGAAATCTGGTACATAACTAACACATCTGAAGAGAGAAAAAAAAGACCAAAAGTCACTTCAGTGCAGGTGCAACAGCCAGTTCCCATTTCCATGGCATAAAATAAAAAATGCTAGTTTGTCAAAGCCACCGACATCTGAAAGATATGTACAAGGTGTCCTTTAGGGTTTGTTTAAGACCCTTTTGGTGTCATATTTAAATGTTCTGAGTACCCATAAGCATGTAGGTTAATGTTGTTAGAGTGGAATACTTTAAACCAAACAACAATCATTTACTAAGCCTAACTCCAATAGTCCTCATAGGTTAACCTAACCACAGTTTATTGTGCCTACATCTAACTAAGCTCCTGGCTTAGAAGCCTCCAGCCTCCTTTGGACTTTGGATTTTGTTGCACCTTCAAACAGCCTGAAAATTTAAGACAATGCCGGAAACTGGAGCTTCTCTGATGGTCACTTTTGGCAGTATCCAAATGATATACAGTATAAAAAAATGAATGTAGTTTTGGACTATAACAAATGAGACTAGTGTGGAAGTGCATTCCTTGTCTACCAAGTGGCGACTCCTGTAGCTGCATAATGACTTCCAGTTGTATTGAATATGTGAAAGTTTTCATCAGCTACTTTGGTCTGTGGCCTCAGTAAATATTTTCCAATGAGTTTATGGCCACAGTTATTAGTTTGGGGTTTTATAATAAATAAATTAATAATTTTGTTGTCTAAAATTTGGTCATAAAGGAGAATTTTTCAGGGGAGTGAGTATGCCTTTCACCCTCAGATCCACCCCGTTTACCTTCAAAACAACAAGATGATGAACATTCATGGGTTTCATTGACCAATGGGTGACATGAGTGTTTCTGTCCATCTTTTATGCAGTTCACGCCCCAAAAGTGGATAATTACCCATACTACAAACTCCACCCACCCAGTTTTTAAGAATTAAATTCTAATACATATTTGTATGCTCGGTAGTGACCGAAAGAACAAGATCACAGATACAAACAATGGAAATGAGCTTCCTCCAAAGGGTGGCTGGCCTCTCCTTTAGAGGTAGGGTGAGGAGTGCAGTCATTCAGGAGGGGCTCAGAGTAGAGCCACCACTCCTCCACATCTGACTAGGATGCCTCCTGGGCGGCTCTTGGGTGAGGTGTTCCGGACATGTCCTATTGGGAGGAGGCCCGGGGCAGACCCAGGACACGGTGGTGAGATTATATCTCTTGGCTGGCCTGGGAACACCTTGGGGTTCCCCCCAGATGAGCTGGAGGAGATGGCCAGGGAAAAAGAGGTCTGGGCTTCTCTGCTTAGGCTGTAGCCCCTGCGACCCAGCCCTAGATAAGCTGAAGAGGATGGCTGGATGGATGCATATTTATACATTAGTCAACTTACAAATTAGTAGATGTTTGTTAATTTAGCTCTCCACCCCATAGTCCAAAGTTCCAGCTCCAAAAAACCAATATGGTTTTTTGGAGCTGGAACATTGAGGGTTCAAAATCCAGATCCCAAAAGTTATCGGGTGATGTCATTGTGTCCATCGTTTATATACAGTATGTATCAAGGCTTACTTGAAGGACTCAAATGCAGGACAACATCAAAAAGTTTAGCAGTTTTTAACTAACCGTTCATCAAGCAGCAACAGCAAAGCATATTTGCAGGTAAGTATTGCAACAATGATTCAGATTAGGTAAGTAATCTTTAAGGTAAGTCTCTTGCTCAGAAGCTGTGGAGATTCAGAGGAAGGTTTCCAAGATACTCATGGTAAGTATTTCAGATAGAGGGTAGGTTGCTGCAGTTTTACTCTTTCTTCAGGACTCAGCCTTCCAGTACCTGAGCCTTTAGAGCAGGTATGTTATTCAACAAGTGGGGTGAGAGTGGGTCAGGCAGGTTTTTGGGTAAATACAGAGCAGGCTTTCCAGCAGAGACAAGCAGATAAGTACATGGTCAACAAAGATACAAACAAGAAGAGCAATAAAAAGGCCTGCACTACACTACCACATGAATAAGTTAACAATTTGGCAACAAGTGGAGTTGGAAGTCATGTTTAAGTGCTGTGGTGAATGTGGATGAGAAGCACATGTGCTGGCTGGGATTTCCTGAGACCACGCCCATCACTGAAAGAGATTAACCAATCTCCAGCCACCCCCACACTCACACTGGCAGGGAAGAGAAAGAGAGAGAGAGAGAGCAATCAGAGGCAGAAAAAGCAGGTGCTGCACCTGGAGGGCAGAAGGGACCATAACATATGGTTACACTCTGTGACAGACATTAGGTGAAAAGGTGCAGGTCATGGATATGTAACTATATGTAAGAATATGAATGTAAAGTCTTTATACATCCATGTAAAGAATAGACTCTTATAATAGGGGAATCTTTTATATTTTGATCTCCAAGATGATGTTTGTTACTATTATTATTGTTATTGATTTAATTTTTTCTGTTTGCCTTTGCTGGCACAATTTGTAATGGATTTTGGAAAATAATCCAAGAACTGCCTATAAATATGTAGTCAGGGGAGAATTATTGTTAATTAAAAATAGTGTCGAGAGTTGACACAGACTACCCTAATTACAATGCAGCCTGCTATGGAATTTTTTGTGAGATTCTGTATCCAATAATAAACTGGAGGTGTGTCACTACCTTGTCATTCTAATTAATAGGTCCTCGGTGAATGATCATCAGCTTGTTAAATCGAGGGGATTTGTTTTGTTTTGTTTTGTTTTTTCCTGTTATATTGTTTTAGAAGTTGAAAAATTTTTCAAAAAATGTTTTGTTTGTATTTTACACTACTGTTACTTGACGAGTCAAGTGCATACTGTTAAACACCTTTTCAGAGAGTAAATGTCATTAGAGAAAAATCCATTTTTTCCTTGCTTCCTGGGGAGATATTCTTGGCTCAGTTCCGTTGAGAAGGTGAAGATGGGGCCTTTTAGTAGGCCAGGTCTATTTTGGATTATGGAAATAGTGAGAACAATGTTTCTCCAATTTTTCATCTGACTAACAGATGGAGAGGGGAGACAAGGGGGCAGGGAGAGAGGGAGTGAAACAGGAGGGTTGGGGGTGGAAATAAGAAATAGAGGGCACTGGAGCATATCCAGTATATATAATATTCAGTGGCAAAGAGTTGGTTACAGAGTGGGAGGAAAGAGTTTTAGGATCACTGCTATGGGCGTCTCTGCTCAGCTCAGCACAGTGTGGATGTATGTTCACTGATGGGAAAATACAGGCAGTAGAGCTGACAGGTGAAAGAATCAGTTCACAGAATCCTCACTGTGCCACCTCCTCTTTCTGGTTGTGCAAATACAACTTTTTTAAAGACAGAATACAGTGTCGAGGAGATGTGAGCAAGTGCGTCATATACTGCGGAAATATAGAGTGACCTTCACCGTCACCTTCGAGTCTGCATACACATTGAAATAATGGAGTTGAGGAAAGGCTTTTCCAAAAAAACTTGAGTCATCGTCTTTATGCATCAACAAAGTTACAGTTTATCAGATTAAATTTTTTAATTGTTAAAAAAATCACCAACATTATGAATGACTTTTTAACCCCTTTTGAAATCTAAAAAAATAGGAAAAAAAATCTCCACAGGAGACACAGCCACAGAAATAGTGCAAAATAGATGGCTCCCTCTGAGTCATAAATATTTCAGTGCTGTGATATATTATACTGAGATGCTAGTGTAAGGGACAGAACCCATGCTTTTGTTGCATTAAGATACAAATTGTTCCCATGTATTGAAGCGCACACTTTAGGCATGGTTGAGTTCATTCATGACTCTTTCACTGTACGCTTGCTTTGAGTGGATACTGATAAAGAAACACATTCTGAATTGAATAAAAAAGTTACCTATTTAGAGTCAGATTATACGCCATCACCACAAGAGGACTCATGACACAGTGACAGCTGATGCTACTTAGACTTCCTTTTAATTTAGAGCAAATAACAACAGTGAATCTGCAGCAGCTGTCAGTGATTCAGCAGACGTTCACACCGGTACTCACTTACTCACATAACATATAACAGTGTAATCATATCTACACTTATCTAAGTGAGACCTGGTGTGAGCAAAAAGATATGAAAAAGGGCTCTGAGTGGAGCCAAAATAATTTAACAAATATAACAAAATGTCAGCAGTTCAATATTCACAATAAAATGTACTTAATAAAAATGATTTATCAATAATGTTGACCACAAATCTAGCCACAGGGACTTTTTGGATTTCTTTCACATAAGGTATGCAACCATCTGCCAACCACTTGTCATGAGGGGAAAATGAGCATTCCCCGACCAGTGTGAGAGGTTGCAGGAAGTTGATGGCAGTCGCTGGGAAAATAATTACCAGTTTAATGGCATTAAGAGTCTACAAACAGTATCCAACTGTGAAACTATTTTCAACAATTTTCCTTCAAAGTACAAGTTGTGCCTTTTGAAACATGTTGGCTGCAGCGCTAAGGCACAGCTTTTAGTTTGAAGGTGTACCTTCTCCACTTCCGGTTTGCATTGCACTTTTTCAAGTTTTACTTCAGCTTGGCTAGTAGTTAGTGAGTATTGGCAGACAAATATGAAAATCTGCTTGCAAAAACAACTACCAACCAGTTGGGGAATATACATTTTTCCCTCGCAACGTGTGATGTATATGTGTTTTGTTTCTAAACAAAAGATGCCCAGATTCTTCCAGGGCTTCACACCTTCTGGCCAGTCAGTTAGGTGAGTGGTTGTCTAAAGATTTTGTTCCACAGCAGGACATTTCATAGCTGGATAACATTTTCTGTCAATTTGGACTCTTTATAATTGTCTGTTAAAAATTTTCAACACAGCATATTTCCTCTTTTCAGTACTCCCAAAGCATTTCTTACACTGAATTGTGAAGAAAACAGCACAATTTTTTTCAAAATGTACAAAAAAAAACATCTTAAAAAATAAAATCAAAATCAAAACCTTTGTAACAGCACATGAGAGATTTAAAAAAAATGCAATAAAAATCAAAGAGACTGAAAGTGCAAAAGGATTATTTTTCCTGAGTAAAATGATGACAAAAGCAAATGTAGTGAGCTAGGAAAAGATTGAGGAAGAAGATGGAGAAAAACGATAATTATGACAGAAGAAGGAAATGGATGGTAACTAATTCAGGAGATAGGGTGTGAGAGAAACATCTGCTCAGCCGCAGCAGAGAACATTTCATTTTGATCCTACGGATGCCTGTATATCTTGGGAGTCTTGTCTTACTGTATGGCCATTCGTGTCAATCACGTTCTGTTTTTAGCTCCTGCACTGTTTTGGATTAAACCACTTGTCTTGAATTCTTGTCTTTTCACAGCTAGAAAAACAAAATATCAGAGGATAATGGCACACTTTTAGGCTGTGTTTACTGGCATTGTAGTGCTATTTTCCTGATGGATCCTAGAGATGCAGCCTGTCAGTTACTCTTATTTGTGTGCAGTTAAGCAGCAGAGACTTCAACAGGTTGGATGCAACTGTATGGTTGTACAGTAGTTATTTTTCTGTCTGCAGGGCTTATTCTGCCTTCAACTGTCTGCAGTCAAATTAAACTTTAATGCTGCTAAAGGCCTGAATATAGTCTGTGTATGTACATGTTTTCTGTTTAGTTTTAAATTATTGAAATTATTAGAAAAACCATGATATGATTCAAGATGATGAAATACTGAAACTCTACACTAAAATTCAACATAAATATCACTAACATTAACATTTTATAATGTGATGCATCTATTACAACAGCAATATGCCTTCAAAAGCCCAATAACTCATATCAGCGTTATGTCATTCTGATTGGTTGTATGCAAGATTCAAAACTGCATCGTCAAACTCTTTTGTCAGCTGTACCAACACACTGCTGGATTCAGTTTAATTCAGTTCAATTTTATTTATATAGTGACAAATCATGACAAACAGCCGCCTCAAGGTGCTTTATATTGTAAGGTAAAGACCCTACAATAATTACAGAGAAAACCCAACAGTCAAAACTATGAGCAGCACTTGGCAACAGTGGGAAGGAAAAACTCCCTTTTAACAGGAAGAAACCTCCAGTAGAACCAGGCTCAGGGAGGGGCAGTCATCTGCTGAGACCAGTTGGGGATGAGGGGAGAGAGACAGGACAAAACTGTGGAAGAGAGCCAGAGATTAATAATAACTAATAATTAAATGCAGAGTGGGGTATAAACACAGTGGAAAGAGGTGAAGAAACACTCAGTGCATCATGGGAAGCCCCCAGCAGCCCAAGCCACTAAACTAAAAGAGGGTTTAGGGTCACCTGATCCAGCCCTAACTATAAGCTTTATCAGAAAATAAAAATTTTGAGCCTAATTTTTAAAATAGAGAGGGCGTCTGTCTCCCAAAGCCAAACTGGAAGCTGGTTCCACAGAAGAGGGGCCTGAAAGCTGAAGGCTCTGCCTCCCATTCTAGCAATCTGAGAGCAAAGTGCTCTATTTGGGTAATATTATACTATGAGGTCTTTGAGATAAGATGGGGCCGGATTATTCAAGACCTTGTATGTGAGGATTTTAAATTCTATTCTGGATTTAACAGGGAGCCAATGAAGAGAAGCCAATATGGGAGAAATCTGCTCTCTCTTTCTAGTCCCTGTCAGTACTCTAGCTGCAGCATTTTGGAGCAAGTGAAGGCTTTTCAAGAAGCTTTTAGTAAAGATTTAAATAGTCCAACCTAAAAATAATTAATGCATGAATTAGCTTTTCAGCATTGCTCTGAGACAGGATGCTTCTAATTCAAATAAAAAATTGCACAAATGCAAGAAAGCAGTCCTACATATTTGTTTAATATGTGCATTGAAGGACATATCCTGGTCAAAAATTGCTCCAAAATTCTTCACAATGTTACTGGAGGCCAAAGTTATGCCACCCAGAATAAGTATCTGGTTAGACACCACGTTTCTAAGGTTTTAAGAAGAAGAAGAAGAAACAGCCTTTATTGTCCCACAGAGGGGAAATTTGGGTGTAACAGCAGCCGCAGTTATTATAAATATAAGTAAAAATATAATAATTCACACTATTAAGAAAAGAATATAAATATATATAAAATCAACAAACAAGATTAACCTTAATACTACTAATAATAACACTATATACAATGTACATGATGTGCCTGTGTGTTGAACCTTAACAGGCCGGACTATTTACAGTATATTATATATTATCCTACATTGTGTAGGTTATTGTGGTTTTTGTTGGGAGCAGTGATGATTATAAAGTCTTACAGCTGCTGGGAGGAAGGATCTGCGGTAACGCTCCTTTGTGCATTTAGGATGCAGCAGTCTGTCACTGAAGGAGCTTTCCAGCTCAGCAACAGTTTCATGCATGGGATGGGAGACCTTGTCCATCAGTGATGTTATTTTGGTCAGAGTCCTTCTGTCTCCCACCACCTGCACTGAGTCGAGAGGACATCCTAGGACAGAGCTGGCTTTCCTGATGAGCTTGTCTATCTTCTTCCTCTCAGCTGTAGATAAGCTGCTGCTCCAACATACTGCTGCATAGAAGATGGCTGATGCCACCACAGAGTCATAGAAGGTCTTCAGGAGTGTCCCCTGCACTCCAAAAGACCTCAGCCTTCTCAGCAGGTAGAGTCTGCTCTGACCCTTCCTGTAGAGCGCATCAGTGTTATGAGTCCAGTCCAGTTTATTGTTTAGGTGAACACCCAGGTACTTATAAGAGTCCACTATCTCAATGTCCACTCCCTGGATGTTCACCGGTGTCCGTGTGGTGGGTCTGCGCCTGCGGAAATCCACCACCAGCTCCTTGGTTTTAGCGGCGTTGATCAGGAGGTGGTTCCGCTGGCACCAGTCCACAAAGTCCTGAGTCCACTGTCTGTACTCTGAGTCATCCTCACCTGTGATGAGGCCCACTATGGCAGAGTCATCAGAGAACTTCTGCAGATGGCAGCGTGGGGAGTTGATGGAGAAGTCTGCAGTGTAGAGGGTGAAGAGGAACGGTGCCAGCACAGTTCCCTGTGGGGCCCCCGTACTGCAGACCAGCCTGTCAGAGACACAGCCCTGTGTCCTCACGTACTGTGGGCGGTCAGTGAGGTAGTCCAGTATCCACTCGGAGATGTGGTGGTCCACTCCTGACAGTTCCAGCTTGTCTCTCAGAAGTCCTGGCTGGATGGTGTTAAAAGCACTGGAGAAATCAAAGAACATGATCCTCACAGTGCTTCCAGGCTTCTCCAGGTGGGTCAGAGCTCGGTGCAGGAGGTAGATGATGGCGTCATCCACCCCGATGCCAGGCCGGTAGGCGAACTGCAGCGGGTCCAACGAAGACGACACCATGAGGCGTAGATGGTTGAGGACCAGCCTCTCGAGGGTCTTCATTAGATGCGATGTCAGGGCTACCGGCCTGTAGCTGCTAAGATCCTTTGGATGTTTGGTCTTTGGTACCGGTACCACACAGGAGGGCTTCCACAGTTGTGGTACTTTCCCCAGCTTCAAGCTCAGGTTGAACATGTATCCCATGATGCCACACAGCTGATCTGCGCAGCACCTCAGGAGCCTGGAGCTGATGCCGTCTGGACCAGCAGCCTTTCGCACCTTGATTTTACGTAGCTCCTTCCTCACATGATGAGTTGAGAGGGACAAGATGGAGGTGGGGGGTGGGGGTTGTGAGATGGAGTCCTCAGAAGTGAAGGGGGTGGGTGATGGCTGAGAGCTGAGAGGTGTGAGGTCCCAAGAAGAAGAAAGGTTGGCAGTCATTAAAGATGGTGGGGCTGACAGCAGGGGGGACTGGGCTGGGGGAGGGGTGGGTGGCTGGTCAAACCTGTTAAAGAACTGGTTCAGGTTGTTAACCCACTCTAAGTCTCCCACAATCCTAGGGCTTGGTTTGTGGCCTGAGTTTGTAGGGCCGAGTACAATAACTTCCGTTTTAATTCAGAAGCAGGAAATTAGAGGTCACAAGGTTGTGATGGTTTTCTTTCCAGTACATAGTATTTAAAAATGCACAGTACCCTGCTGAGGGTCTGCAGGTTTCTTTTACATGATCATTGAAAAGAAAAGAAACTCATGAAAAGACAAACTCATGTTTCAGGTTTCACGCTTCACTTTGAAAGAAAGAAGCAGACACAGACAATAACCAGAAGGTAAAATACTTCCCGTGTAAGGGAGTCGCACAAGTTTATAAAAATGTGAAGACAAAGAAATTTCAAGCAAGTCACTGATTCTGTGAGCTTCATCAGGCAAGCTGTTCTGAAGTTGAGAGGCCCTGATGGCAAAAGCATGGTCACCTTCAGATTTAACTTTGAAAGAGCCAGAAGGACCACAACTGAGGATGGATTCAGTGGTTCTGTGATGTAGCTTTGGGCCAGACCCAGAAAAAAGCTTTAAAAGTGATTAGTAAAATCTTAAAGTCAATTCTAAATTGTACAGGAAGCCATTGGAGTGAAACCAGGGCTGGAGTGATGTGATGCCATTTGCTAATACATCACAGCAGTCACGACATCAATGAGTTCTTATATGTAAAGACTACAAACCTTTTTTTCCTTCTCTTATTCAAAACTCACACACACCTGCTGACATTTGGAGGCTGAAACAACAACAACAATAACGTAAGAGAAAAGCAACACAGACTTGTTTGTAAAAATTCTGCAGTAAGATTTAGTATCATTGCTTTAGCAGCGCGAGCTGGTTGCAGAGCAGCTCTATGAAAAAAGGACCTTTTCAAGAGTCAGAGCTGCAAAAGTCAAATTGCAAAAATCAAGGATAAATTTAGAAGTTCAACAAGACAGCAACTAAATTTATTTCATCACTATAACTTGTAGAGTGTTGGCAGCTGTGGCTCAGCTGGTTAACATGTCATGCTTTTTTTTTTTTTTTTTCATGACATTATTCTTTGCTGTCATGTTGAAACGATCAGCAGACATGTTACAGTTTAAGGAGTTTTATCAGAAATGTCAGGTTTATCACAAATCTCTGTGACTGACTAGTCAGTTCCTTTAAGAGGCAGTCATGTTCATGTGCATTTTGGATATTACAAATTTGTTTTGAACTGTAAATCAAACAGCTAATAATGTGTTGTTAATGTTACATAAACAAAGTTGTCTCTAACACTGTCGCCAAGTGCTTGCTCATAGGGGGTGGTTTTGATTGTTGGGGTTTTCTATCATTATTGTAGGGTTTTTACCTTACAATATAAATCTCCTTGAGGTGACTGTTGTGATTTGGTGCTTATAAATAAAATTGAACTGAATTAAATTGAATTAACATGAAGCTGTCTGAAGTTCCAAAATGAAATTGTCATGGTCCTAGCTCTGCAACCTCTTGTTTTGTTTTAAAGGGACTTGTATTAGTTAGTTTTGTGGTTCATATTGTTCTCTTTATGTAGTTCCCAGTGGTTTTTGACTTTAGTTCTCCCTGTGCTCTGTCCCGAAATGTTCCCTGTCTGTGTGGAGTGTCCTGTGTCTGTTTTCCTCAGTGTATCTGTCTAGTCTTCCTCAGTGTTGTGTCTACTCTGTGTTCTCTGTGTGTTGTGTGTCTCTGTTTCCTCGTCACGCTTCCTGTTTTATTTTGCCACTCTCCTGTTCCCTGTGTGTTGCATTTAGTTTTGCTTCCTTTGCCTTGTTAGTGTCATTTTGTTCAGCTGTGTTCCCACCTGTTGCCACTTCCCCAATCACTCCCCTGTGTATATATTGTCTCAGTCGTCCCCTTATCTCATGTCGGATTCTTGTTATTGTGTTCTCCTTGTGCTGATCCCCTTCCCAGTTTAAGTTTCCTTACTTTAGTTATCTACCTTGGTTTGTTATTTGTTTGAGTTTCACAATAAAGGCTTTGTTAATTCACCTCTGCCTGTTCCTGAGTCCTTTGGGTCCTCACCTCCATACAGTCTGCTCCCACACACTGTGACAGAAATACTCTCCAATGATATATTGTCTAGCATATAAAGCACCATATGGAAAAGTTAAAAACTTGATTTTAATTGGTTTAATATGAGAAAAAAATCTCCCAGTTGCTCCAACAAATTACCTGCAAGCAGCTATTTTGTTGCAGAGGCACTTTGCATTGATTGACAGGTTAGGTTTTTCCCCGTCTCAAAAAAGTAGAAAACATTAGGATTAGTTTTTCTTTTCTTCTTCTTTTCTTTAAGGAATTTTGACTTTTCGTGCAGTGGGCTAAAGCAAGTTCTTCACATAAATGAAAACCCTGAGACACCCCATGTCTCTCAGGGGTTTAAGCCTAGTGCTGAGATTCTAATTGGTCCCTGTCTAGCTCTTTCTGCCAACATTAGTGTGTGTGGGATGCTCCTTCACAATGGATTTAGAGGAAGTCAGCACTCATGATGACGCTGCTTTCAGGTAGACAGACAGACAGTTCATGTGGGGGAGGAAAGTGAAAAGAGAAGTAGTGAAAATTGGCACAGATGTGAGCTGTGATTGCAGTGGAGTATGACTCTCATTGTAAGAGTGCAGATGCTAAAAGTGGGCCTTTATGTGTATTTTTTTTTTTTTTTTTTAAAGTAAGGATCTTTCTAAAGCAGCAGAGACGTACTGGCGGTAACACCTGACTGAAAGTCAAATTGAAGCTGCAAATATAAATAACTGTTTTCTGTCAGATTAATTTAGTGTGTAGTTCTGTTTGTATTTGAGGTCACTTTGAGATGACGTGTTAACCCCCCCACACACACACACACACATTAAATTCCAGTGAAATATATTTATATTCGTGGTTGTAATGTAACAAAATATGAAAAAGTTCAAAGGGTATGAATACTTTTGTAAGCCACTGTATATAAAGCCAACCACATTCTATCTTGCAATACCGTTTCTTTAGAAAGAAATTGTTCTACCACTGAATTTTGCTCAGTACCTTAAATGGCATCCTTATATCTCGATTGGGGTTGGTACTCATGGTTAGGGCAAGAACTTTAAGTTTCAAGTATGAAGCATCTTAAAGCTGTTATAATGTTCTTGCACATAAATGTAAACTCATAAAATGGGTTTCCTCATTTGTGTGACAATTTAGGTCTGAGCTCTATTTTATATTCCTGGTTTCCTGCATCTCATGTCACCATTGATTACCCCACTAGATGGCCCTGGACCCTCTACCTGGTTCTATTCACATGACTTCCACTCCCATCTCCCCTGTTCCTGGTCTATCGATCACCCTCAGTGTATTTATACCGACCCTTTTGCAGTTGTTCTTTATCAGTTTGCTCTTTACTCTCATAGACATTTGTTTTGTTGTTGTTGGGGTTTTTTTGTTTTTTTGTTGTTGTTTTTTTTGTTTTTGTTTTTGTTTTGTTTTCTGTTTTGTTGTGGGGGGGGGGGTTGTTTTTTGCTCTTTCTGTAGCTTTTCTCCTCCCTAGTTTCTTAGTACCTGCTGTTTCCCAGTGATTAATGTGAAAACAAGGAACCACAAAGTGTTGCTCACTTCCTTGGATGTTATGGACAGGTTTATTTCTTGTCTTTGTGTCCCTTCTTTCTTGGTATCTTGGTTCTTTCTTGTATTTTTATAGTCCTTTGTTTGTTGGCACTCTGTCCTGTTTTCCTGTCACATCAGCAAACAGGAAAAGCAGTCACACAAAGCTGGTTACCGACTTGTTAAGTTGATCCAGGGTTTCCTCTGTGCGTTTACACAAAAGACAGCATCTGACCGATCACAGTTATTGATAAGTGCACTGGTGCACACCAGCATGGCTGATTTTACAAAGGAAGATAAAACTATAATATTATAGAAAATATGAATAGACTAAAGACATAATGCAGAACCCCACCCCCCCCAAAAAAACACTGCTGCGGCAGACAGATTAACACCATATGTGTGTATAAGAGGCATGTGTGCTTTACATATTAGGTCAGGAAAATACCTACTATATCAATAAAGTTCAGCATATTTTAAGCCAGGAAAGAATACTGGCTGATTAAGTCATCAGACTTATCCA
Organism: Archocentrus centrarchus; assembly: GCF_007364275.1. Taxonomy (NCBI): domain Eukaryota; kingdom Metazoa; phylum Chordata; class Actinopteri; order Cichliformes; family Cichlidae; genus Archocentrus; species Archocentrus centrarchus. The sequence continues at coordinate 7,495,542 of NC_044359.1, read as the reverse complement.
AAACACTGATCTATCATTAAGACATGGGAGAATCTGATAAATTATAATAAAGTATTCCATGAAATTAATGTGGTGTTTAATATCTGAGAGGAAAAAATAATATACAAATAGAATGCAAATGTAGTCTTAATGTCATTGTCCAGGTCAGTTAGCCAGCGTTTTTGAGCAGGCAGTTCAGTAGGTGATATTATCTTGCAGTTCACGTTTCCATGAGAATTAATTGCCATGTCCAAATTTACAACAGCAGTGTGTTACACGGTGAGGCATACAAGAGAGCTAAATGCTGAAATCTCACACTGTGTAGGTGGCTTAAAACAACACCAGTTCTCCTGTGTTGTTTGAAGCACCTTGGAGACCTTCTCTGTGGATTGTCTCAATGTCTTCTGTCTCATCACAAGCAAGCACATTAAGATGGACTCTGTTGCACAACTCTGTCATCTTTTCACCGAAGATACTGCAGTTTCTGACTCTAGCTGTTTGGGGGATTTATGCACTATACAATGAATATGGGGACTGATTAGATGCCCCTTAATGGTACTGCCTGATGGATAACTATATAACATCTGAAGTTCTTTAAACATTTGCGCGGCATTCTACTGGGCCTTCAGTAATGTAGTTTATACTATCATATAGGCTATAACATGATATAACACACTAAATGCAGACCACAGTTGACCTCAAATGATGGCGTTGACCAGAGGTAGTGTGCTTTTTGTTTAAGTCCCGGAGCGCACTGGTCATGCACATGATTATTTGTGTTATCTGAGTCTAAGGCTATTTTACCTCAGTGGCAATTTTACATACATTATCCAATTATAACTGAGCAAAAGTGATTAAAAGTTAGACTTCATTTAAGAACATATGAAGTTCTCTGCCTGACCATCTTTATCAGTTCGTACATCCTGCTCGCGGTTCTCTCCTCCTGGATGTGTCTTCTCTCTCTCTTTCATCCTTTCCTGTGGGACAGTTGCACTCTCTCTAACTTTGATACCATCTCTCTCTCCTTCATGATTCTCTGGTGAATTTGAAGTCTCCTGCTTTCACAGAGTTAATGTCAGAGTTACAGAAATTCCTGACACTCAGGTGGAGTGCAGGATTCATCCAGAGGAGAGATGCTTTATTACAAACTATTCTACAGTGTACATCTGAAATCTGTGTTACACCTGAACCTATAGGATGTGCAGAACAGAAAACATTTGTATAGCATCAGGTCCTGACCCATCCATGTATTAAAGTTATGCAATAACTGTGTCACATGCAGAAATGTGCACATTGCTGTCGTTTTCTTCTCTGTTAGTGTTGGGTACATATTAAAGTCGTTATTATGTACTGAAAGACTTTTCAGTCCCATTAACTGTAGAATATTTAAGATATTTCAGTATTGTATATTATCTCTGTATATTGCAATTTGTATACTTGTATATTGTCTTATAGTTTTTATACTTATTTGTTTTTTTCTGTACGCACGAAGTACCGCAGCAATTTCCTAAGCTGTGAACCTGTTCACCCATATGGCAATAAAACCTTCTGATTCTGATTCTGATTCTGATTCTGATACACGAGCCTTGTATTGTGGTTCTTCTGATTACCCAGATTGACACAGATTCCTGTATGGAATTTCTATGGCCTCCATAGCTGTGGATGTGAGCGTGTGGTTCTCTGGCTCCCTGTGTTATAATACGACCTTTCTCGTGGCCTCTCCAGCTCCTGTAATCCCAAGGTGGATTAAGAAAATGGATAGATGATCTGCACTTGTCAGTACCAGGGTTATTATAGTTAACGAAACGAACGAAATAACAAAAACTGAAATTGAAAAAACATTGTCGTTAACTGAAATAAATAAAAACTACAATTAAAAGGAAAAAACGATAACTAACTAAAACTGTACTGTGAGTTTAAAAAACTAACTAAAACTAACTGAAATTATTGTGGATTGATCATTTTTCCGCTCTCCCGAGTTTAAGCTGGGAGCGCCGTCGGGCAGCTGTGTGCGTGCGTGTGCACGAGAAAGCGGCAGAGTCGCTCTGAACCGACCGGGTTCAGAGCGGGTCCACGCTGCCGCAACGCTGTGATTAACCTGTTCAGTTCTTGTGCGTTTCCGTCTACTTTATCAGTGAGAGAATAACAATCAGGAATAATAATCAAAGCATCAGTATAAGGACTCACAAATGTCAGCAAATTCCTGGAGGGAGACTGCTGTCGCAATGGACGTGAGGAAATGAAGGAAGTGGAAAAACAGGGACAAATATGTTTGCAGCCAAAAAACTGAGCACAAAGAGCGAGGACCAAAAAAGTCCCAGCTGGCACCGCAGCACACGACCACAAGGTAATTAACACACACAACACACACAGCTAGACAAGCATAAATGCGGACATGATCGAGGTCGGACACTTCTGTAGGTTGTGTACAGAGGCTGCAAAGACCCTGCAAGCCTAATCAGCGAGCATCTAACCAAGCTAGCTCCAAAACAGAAGCAGCTTCGGGTGGTGAGAACATCAGGATGCAGCTGGATTTGACCTTTGACTCCTTCAAAGAGTTTGTTGTTGTCAAACACCACATGTAGGTGTTGTTAATCTACTGCACTGACACTGGAGTTTATTGGGAATTTATTGAGTTTGGGAGTTCATATTTTTCTTTGTTTCTCCCTGTTGGTGTTTATGTGTGTCCTAATTATTACACATTTAGCATGTAGTGCTGCTGTCTTGTGAACTGTTGGTTGTTGAATGTATTTCTTTATGGTATCTTGAGTTTTTATTACACAATAGTCACTTTTGCGCATTGAATCTTGCACCTGACAAAGTATGAAAATACTAAAACTAATACTGAAACTAACCAAACTAAACTAAAACTAAGCATTAAACCTAAAATATAAACGAGCAAAACCACTCTGAAAACTAATTAAAACTAACTGAATTAGAGAAACAAAAGTAAAAACTTACTGAAATTAAACGATAATGTAAAATCCAAAACTATTATAACCCTGGTCAGTACTTCAACTGAGCCACAAATGTCCAAAGGACCTCAAATTGGCCTCAAATATGTCACTCTCTGAGGTGAGCCAAGCTTCCAAACATACAGTATTCACATCCTTATTCACTGTGCAGATCATGTAAGAACTGTAGCTTCCAGCTCAACATATGTTATATTTGTTTCTTTTTGAAAAGCAGTCTGTAAAAACTATAGTTTAACCATAGCCAGGTTTGTGTCATTTCTGGAGTTCATCGGATCAAAGTGTATCTGTATGTATGTCACTGATTGATTTTAGAAAGCAGAGTGGGTCCCCGAGCAAGTGGTAGTTTTGTTTCGGCAACATGCTGCAAGGCAAATCCAATCAATTTCCATGCCACAGTGAACAAGAGGAGCTGTGGAAATAGCTGTTTTTCTATTCTACACATCACATCATCATCACATCACATGACCATGTGTTGATTTAACTCTCTTTCATCTTTCACATATTGCAATCAAAGCGGTTTCATGGAGCCTAATGAAACACAGATGGTAATCTTGGTTGATAATTTAGATGAAAAAACAAAAAAAAACAGCATATGTCGCACAAGTTATTGATTTATATGAAACGGGGGCCATTTGTTATTGGAAAAGGCTTTAATCTCAGCAAATTCCCCACATGCAAGAAATGATAGTGTTGATTCAGGCTGCATATTTGCTGTGTGTTACATTACAAGATCCATCCATAAGCAAATTGTGTAGCAAACAGTCTCCTCAGCAGACCTCCAAGATCCATTTTTTTTAAGATGCAGCTTTAAAACAGACCTTCATCTTTGCCATAACAACATTCCCAATGTGTTCTGTGCTACATCTTTCACTCCATCCATTATTCCCTATCTTGAGTTAATTTCTTGTTGTTGTGCTAGAAAACTGTATACTACAGATACTCAAGTCTATGCTCTTCACAGCTCTAAAGTCTTCTTTATTGTAGCATTAAAACTTTTCCTTCTAAACATGATGTCAATGTTATCCACATTATTTACAGTGAACGTGACTGAAATATGTCACATGAACTCAACACGTGGCTGCTTTAAGTGCCAGGGTCCACAGTCGAATCAATTAAATCCATAACTATAGACTGCATTTTCAGTTTGATTATAGGTATTAAAACACCTGTTGCAGAGTTTTTAGATTCAGCAAATAGAAAAATGTGATTTTCAAAATTGCAAATCATGAAGCTCTACATGTGCTGTCATTCTCAGTCCCTAAAAGTTGGCAAATTAGAAAGTATTTTACCACCTGGCCATCAATTTAAGCAAAAAGTATTTCAGAATCCATGTCGATGCCCTTCAGTAAAACTCTACAGGTGTTTTTTTTGTTTTGTTTTAGCTCCAGTAAAATGTGCACAGTCAATGTTCCAGTCTTTCTGCTTGCAATGAGTGTACCTTCTTTGCAAGATCATCCCATTTGCTTCATTTGTACTGACAGTTCAACTTAATGTGAGGATTAGCATGATGATTAAATTGTGCTCTTGTCCTTTTGAAATATGTCACTATTTGTGCCACATTCATCATCTATCTGGCTTGCAGTCTGCAGCCTCAGGGTATGTTTTTGAGTTCAGAATTTTTGCTCAATTGCTAATATAATGGTGTGTGCCCTTTCTGGTTTTACTCAGTAAACTCAACCCATAACAGGCATTGTACATATATCTGCACATCGATTGTGCAGAGGTATCTTTCTGAAAATTATCTGACCTATTAAAGTGAATTAATAAATCATTAAAATGAAAAGGCAATACATATTTGAAGAAGCTTCTTCCCCGAGCAAGACACAAGCGAAGACAAAGAACATTGTGTGTGTTGGCGCAGAGAATAAATATTCTGAATGTTAATTCCATATTTTATCTCATGATAATACTTCAGGCACAGAAATGTTTCTTGCTTAAATCCATCTTTTCCTCACTGATGCATCAAATTATTCAAAAGGCCAGCTTGTTAGCATTTTACACCCTTGTATGTCTGCAGAAGCATTTTCAAATAAATTAAATCCAGCTCAGTCTGGAGGCATTTGAATGGATCAAAGGGTGTATCTACATCTACACATGTACCTTCATCTGAAGTTCATGTGCAACTGTGGCTTTAAAAAAAAAAAACATTAAAAAAAAGGAGATAATTTGCTGAACGGGGTCTGTTTGGGTCTGTTTTAATGTTTCATTCTCTCTGCTGCATTTTTTTTTCATTTTTTCTTTATTCAAATTGTAGTTAAATGACTTCTCTCATGACTTCCAAATGTATTATGAGATGCAGGCACTAATCAGTGTTGATGATAAATTGTAATGTCAACCACTTAATATGCTGATATATTCCCAAAATGCCCTGGGATAATAGAGTGAGCCTTGTGTGTTCTTATCAAAGATTGCTAGAAAAGTTGCATTAATTAACAGCAATAAATCTGGCTCTTAACTTTGATAATGACCTTGCTCTCCTTGTCTCACAAGGATCTTTGATTCCAGTATGTTTTCTGACTGTGTACCAGCTCAGGTATAACGGGATTACAAAAACATCCCATTATACCCATATATAAATCACTCTTATAAGAAAACTTGATTAATTCAGTTACAAAAGCATCACGTAGTGTCACAAGTTTGTGGACAATAGCTTTGGACAACAGGATATCTCTTTAATGAAATCATAGCATTCAGTTAAGTTGGCAGTTCAGCCTTTCAAAAGAAAAAAATGTAAAACATGTTTAATGTCTTTGAATCATGAATGTGTTTGCTAAATTTCTCAAAATTATTAATAGGTCTGATACATCTGTGCAAGCAGGTCTAATGGTGATCAGAGGAAACATAAGTATGATTAAGCAAAATCAATGGACTTATTATACATTCATTTACTCAAGGTACAACAGGCTGGCTGAAATTTCTAGGCCTTCATTTTGCCAGAAAACAAAGAAACGGTCAATCAGGATGTCAGAATGATTCATAATTTACTGACATTTCTTTCATGATTTTATTTCTGCTTTATTAGGTGAGCTTTTGCACCTCAACCAAATGTAAAATCTTGTTTTGTTTTCTTTTTATTTCTGTATGGCTCTATTGAGTTTCACTTTATTGGGTGAACCTTTTGCACCTTGGTATGCCTTTTTGGCCATTTTATTTTATTAAAATATCAGGAAGAATAAATGCAAAGAAATGTACTGAAGCCAAAACACTCTAATCTCAAAAGAGTGAATGCTTACTTGATCTTAAAATAAATAAGTCAAGTAACAATCAACAGAAAGTCAAGTAAAGTAAAATAAAAATCATGCTAAAAATCATGTTACTTTACTTGACTTTCTAATTAGGTTAGGGGCAATAAGGCCTCCATCACACATGCCTAGAGACTGGTCAGTGACCTGGGAAAAATGCATTTTCCCCAACCAGTTGGTGAGTGGTTGCTGGCTGTCACTGGATGAAATCAGTTGCAAAGAGGGTGCTCACATGCCATGGTCGTCCCTAGTTTGCACTGAAGACGTTAACTTGTCTGCAAATAGCTGCTAACTAACCACCGAACTGTAGTGACACTAAAAAGGTGCAATGTCATGGCCGGGGAGGAAACGGGTGAGGAAGGGCAAAAACGAAGGACTCCAGAGGTAAACATAACATAAAGGAGGTTTATTAAGGCTCGGAGGAGAATGAACACCAAAATCCAACGGAGGGGTGACGAAGGGAAAACACAAGGAACACTGGAACATGCGGGCACAAAACATCAACGACGCGACAAGGAACACATGGAAACTGAGGGCTTAAATACACACTGGGTAATCAGGGCAAGAGGAAACAGCAGGGAACAACAGGTGAGGCAAATGAAACTAATTACACAGGGGAAGCAAAGCTGAACACAAAGCACAGGAAAACCAGACTGTCAAAATAAACAGGAAGTGACAAACCAAGGAACATACTGACTAAACACGGGGAACAGGCACAGACTCAGGACAGAGACGCAGACATATCACAACACTAGGAAACACAAGACATCACCCTACTGGGAGGACACACTCAGGAAATAAACTAACACAAAACGCTGGGCCAACGGCCCAGGACATGACAGTACCCCCCCCTCAAAGCCGGCTCCCGACGGCCAAAACAAGAAACAAAACCAGACCAGGGCGGGAGGCGGGGCACCAGCAAGGAGGGCCCGAAACAAAAACAGACAGGGAGCAAACAAAGCCAGGAACAAACCCAAAAACACAAGGAAGCACTGGAGCAAGGGTAGAGCACGAGGGCAAAAAACAATAAGCAAAAGGAACCGAACAAAGAAAAGCAATGGCACAAGCTGAATACAGTCCAAAAACCAGAGCAAAAACACGGGGATGAGAAAACAAAAAAAACAACCGGATCAAACAAAAGCGACGGCACAAGGCCGGAGAGCTCCAATGTCCAAAACAGGGGGTCGAAACAAGGAACAGTCCAGGAGCTATGACAAAACAAAAACAGCAGGGGAAAAAACAGTCCACAGTTCAGGGGAGTCAGTGGGAAATCCAAAACAAAAAACACACAGTTCAGGAGGCCGCAGAGGCCAAGGGGCCACAAAGCAAAGTCCCAACGAGGGAGGCCGACCGCGCTCCCAGCGGCGGCGGCGACGAGGACGAGGAGGAATCACTGGAGGCCGACCGCGCTCCCAGCGGCGGCGGCGGCGACGACGAGGAGGAGTCACTGGAGGCCGACCACGCTCCCAGCGGCGGCGGCGACGGGGAGCAGGCACCGGAGGCCGACCGTGCTCCCAGCGGCGGTGGCGGAGACGAGGAGAAGACACTGGAGGCCAACTGCGCTCCCAGCGGCGGCGGTGGAGACGAGGAGAAGACACCGGAGGCCAACCGCGCCCCAGCGGCGGCGGCGGAGACGAGGAGAAGACACTGGAGGCCAACCGCGCTCCCAGCGGCGGCGGCGACGACGACAACGACTCACCAGAGCCGCAACATGCCCGGACTCCCCTGAGCCCAGGGCGGTCAAGGACACAGGAAACTCGGAAGGTCCGAACCGAGCGGGACCCCCTGGCGGCTCGGACTGAGCGGGACCCCCTGGCGGCTCGGACTGAGCAGGACTCTCCGGATGCTCGAACACTGGATGCGCAGGCTGGGGCTGCTTTGCAAGGCATAGTGCGGGTGAGTCTGATGGTGAGGATGATGGCGACATGGGAGTTAACTGGGACTCTGACTCAGAGACCAGAGACTCAACAGCAGTCGACGGGAGAGACCGGGGCTGAGACAAAGAAGCTGAGTGCGTGGGAGCTGACACTGGGGAAGCTGAGTGCGTGGGAGCTGACACTGGGGAAGCTGAGTGCGTGGGAGCAGACACTGGGGAAGCTGAGTGCGTGGGAGCAGACACTGGGGAAGCTGAGTGCGTGGGAGCAGACACTGGGGAAGCTGAGTGCGTGGGAGCAGACACTGGGGAAGCTGAGTGCGTGGGAGCAGACACTGGGGAAGCTGAGTGCGTGGGAGCAGACACTGGGGAAGCTGAGTGCGTGGGAGCAGACACTGGGGAAGCTGAGTGCGTGGGAGCAGACACTGGGGAAGCTGAGTGGTGGGGAAGCAGGCCGGGAGACGACTGGCTGCGTGGAAGCAGGCCGGGAGACGACTGGCTGCGTGGAAGCAGGCCGGGAGACGATGGCTGGTGGTGGAAGCAGGCCGGGAGACGACTGGCTGCGTGGGAAGCAGGCCGGGAGACGACTGGCTGCGTGGAGCAGGCCGGGAGACGACTGGCTGCGTGGAAGCAGGCCGGGAGCTAGAGAGGGCAGGAGC